>NC_067145.1:35857136-35922136 GCF_903995435.1 Acomys russatus
TAAAAATATAAAAATAGATAAATAGATAACCAAAGAAAAAGAGACTATTAATTCTTTTTTGAGATGAGACTATCAATTTGAGAATAAAGATGTGTGGGAGGGTTTGGAGGGAGGGGACTGGAGAGAGGGTAGGGAAAGGGAAAATGAACTGTGAGTTCGAGACCTACAAAGTGAGTATACAAAGCAAGTCCAAGACAGCCAAGGCTACACAGAGAAACCCTGTCTCAAAACAAAGCAAAACAAAACAAAACAAACAAACAACAACAACAACAAAACCAAAAAAAAAAAAAAAAAAAAAAAAAACCCAACCAAAACCAAACAAGCAAAAGTAGCTCTTTATTTTCTTGTGCTTTGGGGGCTACAAGGCTGCAAAGCTGACTTCTGGGAGGCCTCTCCTTTGGCTTACAGGAGCACTTGTCCCTGTTCTCTGTGTGCACAGGGCCCTGATGTCCCAGTGAACCCTCTTCTCAGGACCCCAGCCAGACCGAGCCACATGCCCCCAAGCCTTTATTCACCTCTCTGAAGATGTTTTCTCTGTATGTGGCTATTCCCAAGGCACTGGAGGTTGGAGCTTTAGTTTAGGATGCCATAATGCAGCCCCCGGTACTGTAGAAACTCAACAAGAGAGGTCTGCCTAAGAGAGGGCTCATTTTCCACATACGGTGGCCTCGAGTTGCAGCTCAAGGGACCACATCAGGTTCCAGTGCTGCCCTCTGCCTTCCCAGAAGGCACCACAAAAACCAGCCTAGCTCAGTGGTGGCCACATCACTCAGGACCACAATGGATTTGGGTGTCTGGAGTCAGTTAGTTTTCCTCTGGAAAAGCCCCGTACCTAGAGATCTTGCGAAGAAGTTGTTCTTTCAGCCGATGGCTGGAGAGAGCCAAGTGGTTTCTGGGGAGACTGAATTCAACACAGTACTGCCTGCTGGGAAAAGCATGCCCCTACGCCCAGTAGCTTATCAACCAAGCAAAGCAGGGTTGAGTCTTGAGTTCATTTTCACAATTCCACACTGTGCGGCTGGTGGGGAGCAACAGTGAAAGCCCCTCCTCTCCCAGAGTTGGAGTCTCTGTGGAGTCTCCCCCTCAGAAGGGGGACCAGAATCTTATGGGACTATATGTTGTTTCCCACTGGAGACTTCATAAAACTGATTACAAGCACTTGAATAATTGATAACTGCTAATCAACTGGGCTCACACAGGGCTTAGAGGAGAAACGTGGTACATGTGGGAACACGAGATGTTCTCTGTCCACAAACCAGTAATGCTTAAGTTCCTGGGAGGCCCTGGGAGCCCACTGGCATGGCACGGCTCAATCTGGAAGACCTTGGCTTGCAGAAAATGTAGGCAAATGGCAGACAAGAAAATCCCTGCAGGCAGCATCCAATGAGCTGTGTTGTTAGTAGCCTTGGCAAAGCAGTTTTCCCTTATTCTGTCTAGAGGCTACAGGTGAGGTGAGCTCCACCTCCATTAACTGCCCTAGAAGGAGGCCTTCAGAGCCGTCCTGACAAATTCGTTCTCAAGTGCCTCCCAGGCAATTGTCCCGCTTTCCCCATGACTTTGAAAGTTCAGCATCTGTGCTTTGAATCATGATCTGGGCCCACAGGCACGTTCCCGTGCGCTTGTATATTTTGAAAGAAGGAAATTTCATTTGTATGTTACTTGCTCAAATAAATTCACAGCCTCGGTGTTTTTAAAAACTGGGTCTTGGGATTCCCGGTGAAAGTCCCTGGTGATGGAGCAAGTTTTATTGCCGAAAAGGGAATCTGCTCATTTCTTTCATGCCTCAGCCTGGGCGAGAGGGACAGGGTTACAGACATCGCCGGTCTCCACTCTCACTGAAATAGAATAATTTACAGTGAGAAGGACAGGGCGTGCTAACTGTAACCCACAGTGAAGCTGGTTCTCCTGGCTCTCCATCACTGTCCAACGAGTGAGAACTAAGCAAAAGAAGAAAAGTGTCCAGTTAACGGCGGTGTGGAGCGGGCTCTGAAGCTTACCGACCTGAGCAGTGGGCAGAAGCAAGTTCGTTCAAGCCCCTAAGGAATATACAACGTTTTTGCTGTTAATATTTTTGTTTTTTATTTTTGCGGCAGGCACTCATGTAGTCCAGGGGGACCTTAAACTCTCCATATAGTCAGGGATGACTTTGAATTTGTGATTTTTCTGCCTCCTCCTGAGTGATGGCATTAAAGGCATGCACCACCATGCCTGGGTTTACACACTGCTGGGAATCTAACTCAGAGCTCCATGCATGCTAAGCAAGCACTTTATTCATTGAGCTATACCCCTACTGCCCTGTTTTTTGTTTTTTGTTTTTTGTTTTCTATTTAGACTATGCTTTTGGCGTTGAAAGAAATGAAAAATGTGTAGGTTCACGGTATGCAATGGCAAAGCCATAGCTAGTAGTGAGGAAAATGAATAGATGCATTTCATAGGGAACCAGGGTGTGGTGTCCCGAAATCACATAAAGAAACCATTCCATGAATAACATGGATCATAAGTAACACCAATAAGTAACAACTAAAATATGAACTAGAAAGTGACCACATATGATTCCTCTAACCTGTCAGTCTCCATGGAAAAGTGAGACTTACTGGGGGTGAAGGAGATTGATGAAGTAAAGAAATACAGATAGTGACACAGGAAAACTCCAGAAGCTTCATGAAGGGAAAGAGAGAGTAGGTATTGAGGAACGGTTTCCTCTGAATTGAAACATTCCCTCTACCAAGGGGAGGCCAGGCTCCAAGACTCAGGAAATTAACAACTCACAAATCTCAGGAAGTTTCTGAAACTAACAAGCTTTGCAAGGCCCATCCCCACCTCTATTCCTCTCCTGGCCCTTATGGAAGCAGCAAACCGTTTCTAGGTGAGGCGATTCTGGCTAGCCCCAAGGTCTTAAAAAGAGACTTTCTTATCCTTCAAGATTTCTGCAAGTTGTGCAGAGAGCTTCAGGGCCATAGCTTTCATGAGGCATCACCCACACTGGGGTGGGATTTGGTGGTGGTGGTGGCGGCTTGTGGGATGTACCAGCCTCTGAGTCATCCTTGCTCCTGTATGTAACCTCAGCAAACTCATTGGTTCCCCAACATTGACTTCGGTCACATCATTTCTTTTGTCTATTGTTGGGCCTATGTGGGGTGAGTAGACATTTATTCACACCTCCCCCAAGAAAAGACAACATATGAGGGATGGTGCAGAGGTGTGGAAGGAATCACTTTGCTAATGGTACATAATGGAACTATGTGGATGCTGGCGAGAACGATACAGAGTGAGCTAAGGGTTAGCGTGTGACTAGAGAGTTTGCTTTAAGGATGTCACTGAATCACTATTTGTAATAACAAAAAATAGAAAACAACTTGTATCCAATGGGGACATTTACTAAATATAGCAAAAATATGTGTCCATTAAGAGTGATATCACATACGAATATCTACAGCTACTTTCATAATATTATTTTTGTTTTTAATTATGTGTATGTATGTGTGTATGCCACATGTACGTATGTGCCTGTGGATGTCAGAAAATGGCATTAGGTCCCCTAGAACTGGAGTTACAGCTGGTTGTGAACTGCTCGATATGTGTACTTGGAACAGACCTTGGGTCCTCTGCAAGAGCAGCAAGGGCTTTCAACTGTTGAGCCATCTCTCCAGCGCCAGCTCCAGATATTTAAGACTGAATGTTTCCCCTAAGATGGGCTTGAGGAATGACTCATTATTATTACTCAACAAACTAGAAATCTAATCAAGCTCGATAGGGAAAAGAAAACAAAATGGGAAAAAATGGAAAGGAAGAAAGGTTTGCAGGTTGGAAAGCAGAGTAACACCTCATTATTTTCAGCCAAGACTTATATATGTAAAATATTCCAAAGGATCCTCAAAAACAAAACAAAACAAAACCATCTTATAACTAAAAGATTTTACAAGCCAAATCTACACACAAAAACAGATCCTATCATATGAACTTTAAGTGGATAATTGGGAAACTGGGATTAAAAGCACAGTGTCAGGACTGGAGAAAGCTCAGACACTGGCTGCTCTTACAGAAGCCTTGGGTTCAGTTCCCAGCACCCACATGGCTGCTCACAACTGTCTGTAATTCCAGCTCAGGGATCATCCAGCACCATCTTCTGGCCTTCACAGACACTAATACACAAGGGTACACAATACATACATGAAGACAGACACTCACACATAAAATAAAAATATTCTTTCAGCGAGTCTGCTCAGAGACTGTGTGTCCTAGAGATGGCTGCGTAAATAAGAACGGAACGATGGTATGATCAGTGCACATGCTACTACTTATAGGGTGACTCTCATGGAAGTCCCACTCTGAGGCAAAGAGCGACAGGCAACTAAGGCTGGAACGGGACGGGACTTGGACCCGCCATTTCCTCTCCCTGGGGGCTGAGCGGGATGGTGAGTGTCGGCAACCCAGCCTCCTCCTCAAGGCCTCAGAGGGCTGACAGATTCGGCCATGGGGCCCAACATTGAGAGAGCAAGAACTAATCTCGCTCAGGGATGTGCCTTTTAATTGGTTACCAAACATAAAGTGGCCATTTCTGAAACCATATACACACAAACAACAGAAACAGGCTCAGTTGGTTGTATATTTATATTTGTAAAAATATAAAAATAGATAGCTAGATAGATAACCAAAGAAAAAGAGACTATGAATTTGAGAGTAAAGATGTGTGAGAGGCCGGGTGTGGTGGTGCACGCTTTTAATCCCAGCACTGGGGAGGCAGAAGCAGGCAGATTGCTGTGAGTTCGAGGCCAGCCTGGTCTACAAAGTGAGTCCAGGACAGCCAAGGCTACACAGAGAATTCCTGACTCGAAAAACCGAAAAAAAAAAAAAAATGTGTGGGAGGGTTTGGAGGGAGGCGACTGGAGAGAGGATAGGGAAAGAGAAAATGATATAATACTTAAAATTTAAATATATTAAAATAAAAATTAGTAAAAATAAAATAAATAAAAAAATTTAAAACACAGAGTCATTAACCGCTTCCAGGAAGGAAAGGAATAAGGAAGAAAGGGCAGAAGGAAGACAGAAGTCAGCCACAAATCTAAAAACCCTGCATAAAATCCATATATAACTTGAAAGAACCACAGGAGGTCTGAATGCCTGAAGAGACGCATCAGGCATATGGATAGTTAAGACTTAACACAGGGAAGATATAAGCTCTCAAACCAATCTAGACATTTCACTGCTATTCCAATCACAGGCTTTGTGGTCCCGAAATGAGCTAAATCTAAGAGGTAGATGAAAAAGAAGAGTAACTAAATCACCTAGCCAATTCCGAGAAAGAAAGACGCTCGATGAGGAGCATCACTGGTCACTGATCTTAGGAATCACCATAGCAACAGGCCATGGATCCGCGTGAGTCTGTGTAACTGAACGCAAGGCTCAGAAACAGACCCACATACCATGCTGCGGGAGCTCGACAGCTGCCGTCTCAGCGAGCGAGGGCGGGTCTTCTCAGCAAACAGTGTTCGAATACTTGAGCACGAACAGCTTACACCCGGCATATTGTACAAAAAGCAACTCAAAATAGATCCCAGATCCAAAGGTCAGAGGTGAAGCTGTGAAAGAGAAATTTGTGGCTATGGCACCGAGGGCATAATGCATGAAAGAAAACACTAACCAATTTGAGCTTCACCCAGATTTAAAATGTTTTCTTTGCCAGGAATTATGTTGAAGGATTGTGGAGGGTCAGTGAGGTGCCTCAGGCGGTAAAGGCATTCGAGGATCTGAGTCTGATCCCCAGAAGCCACACAGTGGAAGCAGAGAACTGACTCCTGAAAGTTATGTTCTATCTTAAGGATGCATACCACCATGGCATGTGAAAAGTACACACAATAAATAAGTAAGTGTAACAGTAATAATAATAACAGCGACAACGCTAGTAAAGCTTGTGGAGACAAGCGATGCATCTGAAGGGGAGATTGCCTTTTAGAAAACCATACCCAGCCTTTATCCAGAACCCTCTAGACTCTGCAACAAGAAAACAAAATATCCAACTTTAAAATGGACTTAAAAGTTGACAAAGTATTTGATAAAGACGCATGAACCGCAACAGCAACAACAAAATCCCTTGAAAAGTTAATTATCAGCCAGGTTCAGTGGTGCACGCCTGTGATCCCAGCACTCAGGGAGGCAGATCTCTGTGAGTTCGAGGCTAGCCTGGTCTACAAAGTGAGTCTAGGACTGTGAAGGTTCCACAGAGAAACCCTGTCTGGGGGGAAGGGGGCAGAGAAGAAAAGGAAAGGAAATAAAGAGGAAAGTTAATTATCTATTTGTAACCAATAGAAGTCTCTATGCTAGATCTGATTTAAAAAAAAAAAAAAAATGACAGCATAGTTACTCCAAATCCACTGTCTTTCGAACTCACTATTAAAGCCCTGACTGCCCATGGAAGCTCTCTACACTGTGGTGAAGCTCAGGCCCCTTGGAGGGACTTCGCTGGCAGCTCCAGTCTCATCAGCTGCAGGATGTGTGGACAGAGAGACCACCAGAGGATCCTAGTTGCCATGCAGAGTCTCTCTTGTCCCTCACAGGCCTCCAGCTGAGGTAAATGGGAGGCATTGTAGCCATTCCTTGTCTGCACTTATCTGTCGCCTACAGAATCCACAAGCTTGGTAAAAACAAACAAACTAACAAACAACCAAAAACCCAAAAAGCCAAAAACAACAAACAAACAAAAAAACCAAACACACACACAAAAAAACCCCAACCAACCAACCAACCAACCAACCACCCTTTGCTTTTAGTTATCACGCGGGGAACAGTGTATCACCCGGCATTAGGAGGCAAACAAATTGGCGGTCTTTGCTCTTTCTGAACCACACTGACTGCAGGTTGGTACGCATCCTCGGGCCTCTGCTGTGTGCTCTTTCATTTTCCCTGCTGACTGAGCCATGTATTTCAAAGAGGCACTGTGTCCTCAGACCTGTCAATTTATTATAGACAAACCAGTTCTGTTTATTATTATAATTACATAATTGAATTAAAGTATCCAAAATAATGATGTCTGGGCATCAAAATAAAGTAATTTTGAAAATTGGAGTGAGTACTTGGGAAGGACTCAGCAACAGTGTTTTTGTTGTTACTGTTGCTGTCATTTTTCTTTTACTGTAACGGACTCTCTGAGACTAGGAATACATGAAGAATAGATATTTATTGATTGCAGGCCTGGGGCATGGTATCAACATCCGCTGGGCATCAGGTGAGACCAGTTGCTTTTTCTGAGGCCCCTCCCTTGCTGATCTGTAGGCAGGCTCCCGTGATCATGAGGACAGAGTCCAGTCCTCATGACGCAGTCACTCCTCAAAAGCCTCACTTCCAAATGTCAGCATGATTTCCGGGACTAACTTCCCAGCACATGAACCCAAGGGTCACATACAAGGGACACCAAAGGCAACTAAATGAAAATTAATATTATAAACATGCAGATGGACATGACAACTATAAGAAATTGCTGATGGGGGGGTTTTGAAAACCCAGAAGGCCTCTGCGTTTTGATTGCTTTTAAGCGTCACTGGGTTCTCCTCACTCTAGTTTAAAGAATTCAAAGCTGTATGTTGCGGCTGACACATTCCAGACAGTGGACGCAGAAGGAAAAGAAAGGACTTGGCCCTACATCAAAAGATTGGCAGAAGAGTGTAATTTTGTATGTTTTAAGTTAAAATAAAATGTTTAATGTACCAACCCCTTGACCCAGTAAATCCACTCCCCAGGATAAACCTAAAGGAAATAGAAACACATGTCCTCAGAGTTCTTAGGCAAGCGTGTTCACAGCAGCCTGAGTACCGTTACCCACACTTCTCAAGAGGAGAAAAAGAAAATTAATTGAGATATATTCTTGTATGAAATAGATTCACCCAGAAGAAGGAATGTGGATTTTCCCCCACAACCATGATGCTAAGAGAAGCCTGACCCCTGACTCTCCTCCACCAAAACAAACAAACAAACAAACAAACAAAACAAAACAAAAAACCAAAACCAACCAACCAAACAAAACAAAACAAAACAAAAAACAAACCCAAAAAACCAACAGCCCAGACGCCCAGACTGCCTAATTTCAATTACTCCTGCGGGAGACTAGTCCAGAACATTCTGGGCTAATGGTAGTGTTTGGTGTTTTCCTAGGCTTGGGGCTGGCACACCTGTGTGGGAATCCTTACTCTGGGTAAATGACCAGCAGTGCAGAGAGACACACAGGTCAGTAAGGAAAAAGGAAACAGAGTCAGTGTTTAACAGAGTTGGGTAGCGGGAGCTCTGCAGTCAACACCCAGGTCTTCCTCAATCCCTCACCATGAGCTCCAGAGACCTGTCCTCTCTGCCCCTCTGTACTGAGGTCACTGGTTTTACATGGTATTGGGGACCTTAACTTGGGTGTGCCTACTTCCACAGCAAGCACTCTACCCACAGAGCCATCTTCCCAGCCCCATGAATCACATATTTTAAATAGCTGAAAAATGTAGTGTGTGAATTGTTAAAGTTTAAATATCAACAACAAAGTGGCATACACATAGGGACGGATAATAGTCTGTTATCTATACAAATTTTAAAGATTAAGAAACATCTAAATGCCAAACAAAACAATAAATTATATCGAGACGTAAGAGCAGGTGTTATGATCACCGCAAAACATCTCTTCCTTAGCTGTACGTAGCGAATGATCTAAATCTACTTCAAACAAAGAAATCAGAAAAATCAGTATATAGGCTGACAAGATGGCTCAGCAGATAAACATGCCTAACACTAACCCTGATGAGCCGAGTTCAGTCTCCGTAGCTCACATGGTGGATGGAAAGAATTGAATTCTGTAAGTTGTTCTCTAATCTCCACATGGGGGTTAGGGAGAGAGGGAGAGGGAGGATAAATAAATGTAATTTTAAAAATTAAAGAAAAGGCAATTAACCATGAGTGAAAGATAGTTAATCCTGAGAGGCGGCTCTTTTTCTCCCTTTTTCTA
Source organism: Acomys russatus (assembly GCF_903995435.1). Lineage (NCBI taxonomy): Eukaryota > Metazoa > Chordata > Mammalia > Rodentia > Muridae > Acomys > Acomys russatus. The sequence goes on from NC_067145.1 coordinate 35,866,111, forward strand.
TAGCTCCTGCGTTTCTGATCTACCTACTTGTTTGTAGCTAGGAAATTTATCTTTCAAATATAGTTTTAAAATCTGTTTATTATTTGAATCTATTTGAAGTCTACCGAATAAAGAAAGATCATGAAGGCTACCTTCTTCCCCGAGTGATGGGGAAAGCTCCATCCAGAGAGACTAAGCGGCTCCTGCCTTACATCTTCAGACTTCTGTCAGAATCTCTGCCACCCAAACAGGTCCTTTCTTCTTCTTCCTTCCTGCTCCTTGTAATAAATGTGTGTGTACACACCCACCCACACCTTCAGACACACCCCCTACTTTAAAATCTTGAGAAAGAAATTGAACCCCCCCCCCCCCCCGTCCCACCCCCACCCCCTGTTGGAGTCTACAGTGAAATTTCTAGGGCACTAGGTAGGAGCAAACCCACAATTTCTCCCCAAGACCATTAGAGGGCAGTATGGAGCCAAGGCCCAGAAAACTCAAAGCCTAGTGGATGACTACAGAGAGGCCTGCCTTTGGCTCTGGCCCCAGGATGGCCATCAATCAATCAGCTTTCTCTGGCCAGAACTGCCTAGTTGTCTTTGAAATGGAGTTCTCTGCTTCCCAAGCAGGCAGGTCCAACCTGCAGCCCCAGGAATAAGTGTCCTAGCATCCTTACGATTGTGACCTCATACATATGTAATGTGTATGTAGACTATAACAATATGTTGTTGTGTTAGCTCTCTGTCACCGTGACAAAACCTAACACCTGAGGTAACCCACTAAGGAGGAGAATCTTATCTGGGCTCATGGCTCCAATCCATGATCAATTGGCCCCCGCTGTGTTTAGGCCTGTGGCCAGGAAGTTCATCACAGTGTGTTCATGGCCAGAGAAGGAACTGCATACTTTCACAGCCAGTGAACAGCAAAGGGAAAGGTATGAAGAGACTAGTGTCCCACAATGCCCTTCAATGCTATACTCCCTCCTCTAGAGCCCCAGCAGTACCACAGGCCGGGGACCAAATTTTTAACATGTGAGTCTTTGGGGGGTACATACCCAAACCATAGTCAGTGTGCTTTTTCATTGCTATGATAAAACATTGACCAAAACGTGGGGAAGCAAAGAGTTTATTTCATTTTAGAACTCTCAGGTCACACTCCATCACCAAAGGAAGTCAGGACAAGACCTCAAGGCAGGGACCTGGAGGCAGGAACTGAGGCAGAGGCCATGGAGGAGAGCTGATCACTGGCTTGTTCTCTGTGGCTTGCTCAGCCTGTTTTCTTATACAATGCAGGACCACCTGCCTGTGGGTGGCATCAGCCACGGTAGGCCACTCTCTCCCACATCAACGATTAATCAAGAAAATGCTTTCCAGAAATGAACACAGGCCAGTATGATGGGGGCAATCCCTCAACTGAAGTTCCTTCTCAAATGATTCCAGCTTGCGTCAAGCTTACAAAATACCAAGTGGTACAGTTAGCTCCTTATCAGTTTAACACAGCAGTGTATAAGCCATAACCTTTCCTTCCTTATCCCAGGATATCATGTTACTATCACACACAAAAACACAGTATGACTTTAAAAGTCCCACAGTCAGGGCTGGAGAGATGGCTCAGGAGTTAAGAGCATTCTCTGCTCTTCCAAAGGATCCAGGTTCAATTCCCAGCACTACCCGCATAGCAGTTCACAACTGTCTCTAACTCCAGTTCCAAGGGATCTGATACCTTCAGACTAATGCACATAAAATGAAAAGTAAATCATTATTTTGGCAAGGTGTGGCGGTGCACGCCTTTAATCTCAGCACTCGGGAGGCAGAGGCAAAGGCAGGTGAATTGCTGTGAGTTCGAGGCCAGCCTGGTCTACTAAGTGAGTCCAGGACAGCCAAGGCTACACAGAGAAACTCTGTCTCGAAAAACCAACCCCCCCAAAAAAAATCCCAAGGTCTTTTAAAGATTTAGTGATTTAAAAATTCAAGTTATCTTTAAAAATGCAAAGTCATTTAGCTGTATACACTTAAAAAAAAAAAAAGTTAAACAGTTCCTTATGCCAAGAGGGAAGACCAAGGGCGGTTACAGTAGTTCAAAGCAACCCAAACCTTCGACAGTGTAAAAACCTCAATGTCCTAGGTCTGGGACTCACACATGATCTTCTGAGTTTCAGAGGGCTTGGGCAGCTCCACTTCTCTGGCTCTGTCATCCACAATGCACACTGCTTGCCCAGTCTACATCTGCTACTGCCCTTGGTGTTGCTGGAATCTCCATCACAACTGAGGCTGTGTAGTGGAAATTTTGGTCATGTTATCGAAACAGGCTTTTCTTTTGATCCCAAGTGTGGGATATGAAACTCTGCCTTTAGTTTATCCATAGCTGATAACAGCCTCCTGAGAGAGGGAAAGTGATCTTTGTCAGCTGGGAACCGTCTCATGGTGGGGGTGAGGGTGGGGTGGTCTTCGCCAGCAGGAAAACATCCTTGTGTGGACTATGAGAAGGCGTAAATAGGAGTCGAGACATACAGACAGACAGACACAGACACACACACACACACACACACACACACAGAGAGAGAGAGAGAGAGAGAGAGAGAGAGAGAGAGAGAGAGAGAGAGAGAGAGAGAGAGAGAGAGAGCTAGAGAGAAACGCTTCAGAGAATACTTTAAAGCTGCTGTTGATTTGCTGATTCATTCCACTGTTGCTGCTGCTGTTTGCTGTTTAGTTGGGCTATTGGAATTCTGCTGGCAAAGACTGGAATCACCCACAAAGAACTGAGTCTAAAAGGTCTACACCCCCATCCCTACTAACCTTCTTTCTCTCCTTCCTAGGGTTGGTGGGTTGGAAGGGAGGTAGAGGTATTAAAGAACTTCAAGTAAAGTAATTTTTTTTTTTTTTTTTAACCAAAGCTTACAAGGCTGCACTTTCACCAACATCCAACCTTGCCTCCTCTCAAGGACTCTGACCCTGCCACAGGGTGCCAACCCTCAGCTTTTTTCCATGACCTCCTTCAAGCTTGCAGCTTCCATGATGTCAAAGGCAGTACCCCTGGGGAGACTCTTACAAATTCCAAACTCAGCTGGCAGCTTGTGAGGCAGCCTTGGGCCATCTGGAACACAGTCTCTGTGTGCCGACCCTGAAGGTGCTTCAGTTATGCTTGTCTCTTACTCAGTCTCAGCTGATTCCTCAGCCTCACCTGACCGGAAGTCACAGATTCTTAATTCAAATACATCGCACACATGGCCCTGATAGGACCTTTGTTTCCCCCTTGGCTGTCACTCTTTGCATTTTTTCTCAGCAGCACCCTCCAGGTCCTTACAAAGCAGTTCTCTAAGGTGCAAGCACTGGAGCTTTTCCCTGCCCAGTGACATTTCCTCTATCAGAGGAGGAACTGAAGCAGAGCCTGTCGAGGAGCACTCCTGACTGGTTTGCTGTCCTTGGTTTAATAAATCTGCTTTCTTATACAACCCAGGACTACATGCCAGGAATGGCACCGCCCACATCCAGTTTAGTTAAAAAAAAAAAAATGCCTGGCAGATTTGCCTACACGCTAATGGAGGGAGGTTGGTGTATGTTGAGACAAAACTTGAGTCTAGGATTGGTTAATTAATGTGGCACATTTTATCTTCCAAAATAATATGTATTACATTTTTTATACCTCCCCCTCCAATCTGAGAGGTACCATGTATGCTTGCTTGCAGAGCTGGGATGCAACCATGGCCTCATTCATGCCAGATGAGTGCTCAGTAGTTAACTACATTCCCAGCTGGAGAAGTAGGCTTTGTGTCTCCTCATATAAGCATGGGAAGACTTAGGCAAGGGGTACGGTGACTTGCAAGGCTAACCTATGCAAGACAGTAAACCTTGGATTCTCTTTGGCATAGCTTGGGGTCCCAGCCACCAACCCCTTCAATCATAGGACGTATACAAACATAATCCTTCAGATGACTCTAGCCTTAGGGGAGAACATACCACTGCCATGTCCCCAGCACCTCAAGAGTTAAAGACCTGGCAGATGCCATTTCTACAATCACCAGTGTCTGCATTAGAGGACATTTGTTTATTTTGTGGGTTGACTTCTTTTGTTGTAATTATTGTTTGTTTTTTGAGACAGAGTCTTATTTATATGTCAGAACATGGTCCAAGAATGAAGGTATGTGAGGATTCTGAGAGCTTGTGAAAAAAAAAAAAAAGGTCAGGAAAAGAAGACAAGAGTCTTGTAACCTCTGTGCCTTCTAAACACAGGGACCTGTTCTCGGAAATGTCCTTTCATGCCCATCCCAGGGGCAGTAAACAGGGGTGGGTTTGCTATGGCTTACACATTGCTGCTTATTTTTGTTATTCAAAAATGTTTCCAGGGTTGGGGATTTAGCTCAGTGGTAGAATTCTTGCCTAGTAAGCTCAAGGGCCTGGGTTCAGTCCTCAGCTCTAGAAAAAAAAATGTTTCCAAGCATAGGTTGTCCTTGTGACTGTATACAGTTTGAACTCATGTGAGCTTTGCTCATATGACCTATACATTGTCTGATGCTCTCAATAAAACTGGCTATTACGTGAGACTCTAGCCCACCACATTTTTAGGCTGGCTCTCCCAGATTCATCTACCAGCCAGAGAAGTGACGCTGTGTGTATCCCTGGCTGCTCTGGAACCTATGGTGTAGACCAGTCTAACCACAAGTTTGTGGAGCTTCTCCCATCCTTGCCTCCTGAGTGCTGGGATGATAGGTGTCACCATCATGTCCAGATGTATGTTTGTTTTACAACAGTTTTCCATGTGCATGGTGAGTGTATATATGTGTGTATGAGTGTTCATGTATGCATATGGACTCCCATAGTTGACATGGGAATCTTCCTCCAGCGCTCTCCACTTTATCGCAGTAAGGTCTCTTGATGAACTCAGAGCTCACCAGTTCTGGCTAGTTTCTGTCCAGGTTCCCTGGGGGATACCCTGTCTCGGTTTCGTGGGTTTTGGAGATCAGGAAAGCTACTGAGTCTACCTGGCTTTTGTGTGGGTTGTGTGCATTCAAAGCCTGTTTTTTTTTTTTTTTTTTTTTTGTGCTCACTTGGCACACAATCCAACCACAGATCCATCTCTCTAGCCTCAAAGCAAAGTCTTAAAACTTCCTTCTGCATTTTTGTCTTTACCAGCACACTCTTACACAGATGCTAACAGGAATACGGTAGATACACCTGGTGCTCTCCTTGTTGAAGTGTGTGTTGGGGAAGGCCAGACCTGGTCTGGCCTGAACTGGCTGTTGTGCCAACACTTTCCACATCCAGCTTCCTGGGCCTGTGAGAAGCCACGGTTAAGGGCTGTGTGCCCTGGGCCCACAGAGGTCCTGTTTAGTTTATCAGAACCAGGTATTGTTTGAGTTTTGAGTTCTACAAACAGCTATAAAGCAACCCTCTAAGAGGTAAGGTCCTTCTCAATATTCTGAGACCCGAGGTTTCTTTTCATACATTTATTATCTTTATGGGGGTTCTTCTTGATGCCAGTCTCCCTTTTTATAGAAAATACACCCTTTCCCCCAAACCACTGCACACTGTGTCTGGCATGGCAGCAGCCCTTTAGCAGGGTGAGGATATGCTCCTTTGGCCACTGCTACCAATGAAGATTTTTGGATCACCCCCTCTGCCCTCCCTCCAGCCCACCCCCATCCTACCCCTAACTCCAAGCCCACCGCTCCCTATCTGTCCAGGATGTTACGCTTCAGGTAATCTGAGTATTGTGTCAGGAGGACTCTTTGGAAGGCGCTGCTGTGCAAGACTCTGGAAGGGATCAGGCTCAGAATTATTGCCTGCAACAGAAAAACGTGTGTTTGAGACTAGAGCAGAGCAGAGAAATGACAATTCAGACATCTGAAGTCAGTCATTTAAGGGTTATTATTATTTATTTTTTCTGACTACTATGAGCAGGTCAAGTAATTCTAATGTTTAAGGTCTTGAGACACTCTGCAAGGGTGAGCTTCTTAGACACCCAGCATGTCCCTTTAACTGCCCCTTTGGCCATCCTGATAGCATCATTCTGAAGGACACGTTATAGCAAGAGAAGCCACTCTGTGCCAACCACCTCCTACACCTCTTTTTTGCCCTATGGAACATTGGTTGTTTGTTCCTGAAGCCCCATTTCCAAGTCGCCTTGCACTCTTTCTACCATGTCTTCTTCCCCATTTATTTGTAGCAAAGGAAAAACTGATTAACATTTCTTTAGAGGCCCAAATTTACTGAGACACCGAGCAAAGGAAAGCAGGAAGTACTCCATGGAAGGTCCAGGTCTTCCTGCCCAAGAACATCGGGGGCCACTGCGTGGAGAAGTGGAGCCTCATGGTTACTTATAGGCTGAGCACATGGACCTCCACCCTTGTTGCAGCACCCTGGCCCTGTGAGCTTATGGTGAGAGAAAATGGCTGATTGTCCTACTAGCAAAGGAGAGCAAGCCCCACCCTGGCCAGGATGCTGGCACACAGCCTTCCTCCCTTGCTTCACAGGAAGTCAATGATTACCAAGATTTCGTGAGCAAGGCAGCCACAGGTTTCCGCTCCAATCGTGACATACTTCAAGGATTCTTTAACAAACTCATCAGCGGTCTTGGTCACCATGTTGGTACTTAGGTACTTTGTCATTGGGGTTGAAATAGCATAAGGGGTCAGCACCTGCAGGGAAGAAAACAGAGATGACACAGCGTGGTGTGCCCCAGCAGAGGGTGAGGCAGGAACACACTTCACCACCCTTCCCCAGCTCCCGGCCATCTGTGAAACGTTCTAATCTCCCTGACAAATGATACAAAGCTGGCACAAAACTGGAGAATAGGTTTGATTGCTAAAGATGACACCTTATCTGTTCATTTCAAGGTGCTCAAATACCCTGGAGATCGAGCATGCAGGGCAGCAGTTGTAGCTGATGCTCACAGGGGATGCCTAGGGGTAAGCTCAGCAGTAGGGTGCCTGCATGAGGCCCTGAGTTCCATTCCCAACACAGCATACACAACCAAAAGGAACTCAGCATTGAAACATACACAAGCACAAGTCATTCGGCGTAATTATATCCCAAGAGTTACACTGAATGGATTTATGCTCAAAAGTTAATTGGCCAGGTGTGGCAGCACATAGCTATAGTCCCAGGGCTCAGGCAGGAGAATCAAAAGTTCAAGTCCAACTGAGCTACTAGTAAAACTCTGTCTCAACAGACAAATTTATTCACATTCCTTTGAAAACCAAATTTAATTGCACACCTGTATTAAGTCCGACAACAGAAAATGAGCGAGGTTCTCGGTGTGTTATCTCTAACATACATGGCCAAGCTGGAGCCACCTAAGGTATTCAGGACTCCCTTTCTCAACCCCACTGACGGTCATATACATAATCTTTTCACTGTAGTAAGAAATATAAACCAGCACACTGATGGTACTCTGGGCATCCAGTACTGTGCCTCCATCCATGTCGAACCATGTCACAATCTGATGGAGGACTTGAAACCAGTGTTCTGATGTTACTGCAACTGCACAGACCTTCACCATGGCTCAGCAAGCAGAGTGCTTCCTAGGGCCCTCACAGTACAAAAAGAAATGGACTCTTCTGACCTCTACACACGCGTGTTTGTGCTCATTCTCTCCCTCCGCCCACTCGTGAGTTCATGTGCTCTCTCCATTGCTCACTCCTGCTCCCTCTCTCACTCTCCCTCTCTCTTGTTTTCTCGCTCTTAATCACACTGTTTTTAAATTATTTAAGAGAGAGGAAGAAAAACAATCCATTCTAGTCCTCCTGTTTTCATAACCTCTCATAATTATGTTGTTTTATAACTACAGCCAATTATTTGCCAGCTGGTCTATTTGAACTGGTTCTTAGGTAAATTAATGCTGTGATTCAAATGCCTAACACTCTCCCTAATCCCAGGATCTCATGGGGTTACTCTTTGAGAAAAATTCCAATTTCTTTTCTTTTTTTTTTTTAAGACAGGGTTTCTCTGTGTCACCCTTGCTGTCCTGGACTCACTTTGTATACCAGGCTGGCCTTGAACTCACAGTGATCCACCTGCCTCTGCCTCCTGAGTGCTGAGATGACCATGCCCAGCTCAATATTTTCACTCTTTTAGTTTACTTCGGTGGAGAAAAGACCTTTATGTACAAAGTAAGGACTTGGTAAATATTTAATTGTGAGATATTAAAAGGTAACCTAAGAGGTAGGTGGTAATAAAGGCTCATTTCATGGATGGAGAAACTGAGGCTCACAATTTAAGCAAGCTATACAGTATTGCTTGACAGAACTGGGATGAAATTCAGAGCCAAGGGAACAAGAGACAACTCAACTGAGAAGTACTTGGCATGCCCAAGAGAGACCCTGTCAAAAGATAAGCTAAGGTTGCCCTCAGATTCCCCACACATGCACACACGCACACACACACTCACACAGGAAACATGCAACACACACATACCTGTTCTCACACACATACCCACTCACACGTTAGCATGTGCACACAATCCACACATGCATATAACACATGTACAAAAAAGATACAATTTCAAGTGTGTCTATTTCATCTCTAATAGCATGCCCTAAAACTCCTTTCCAGACTATACTCCTAAACTAGACACATGTAAATCATTGACACTCAGACTGTCTCATCGCTCAACCCAGAGATGGCAGTGACAACCTGTTTCAATGAGTACAAGGCGTCTCCACAATGGCTCTTTTCCTCTTCCCACTGCCCAAGACCAGTGTTGAGGTGGCTGTTAGGCAGGAGCCCACTGCTTGCCCCTGCACAACCTGGGAAACCTCATCTGCCTTCCTCCCCCCCCCCCCCCCCCCGACACCAACTCCACCCCGCCCCTCAACCCTGCCTACATTGAAAATGGCGCCAAAAGTTCAATTCCATATTTCTGGCAGCTGATACAACTGGCCAATCTGATAGGACCAGCCCAACCAAGTGGCCGCCCATACATACCTAGGCACAGTTCTAGTTCCTGGGTGACACTTCACCACCTCTCACCTGAGAACTATAAAACCTCCCTGCCATAGCCAGGGCCCACAACCTCCTCAGCCTTGTCCTTTGGGATTGATGAACTTGCCAGGGAGCAACACCTAATAAACATTTATCTGCTTTTAATCTGGCCTGATCTGGCCTAAATTTGCATCACTGAGAGAAAGAAACTACCTAATAGTGCCTATATCCCAGCACAGGTCAGCTCCCCCTAGGGAAGGCCCCATTCCCTCCCCCCATAGGCCAAGTGCCTGGGTTCCTTTTGCTTCTTCTCCACATATTACAGAGGAAACAGTAGACTAGACCTCGGTTGTCTGTTCCCGTACAGCACCACACAGCTAAGGGGCCACAGCATTGTTTTCCAGACATCTCATGTGGCTCAGGCTAACCTGACACTTGCAGTGTGGTAAGGAAGGGTCATCCTGAGCTCCGTCTTCTGAGTGCTGAGATCACAGGCATGTGCCACCACAACTGTTTTTTTTACACAGCGCTGTGGGTGAAACTCAGGGCTTTGTGTGTATCAGGCAAGCACGCTACCAGCTCAGCTACATGCCCAGGCCTCACAGCATCTTTGAGCATCCATACTCAACACCCAGAACAAAGGGAGGCCAGCAGAAACCTCAGCACAGGAGGGGCTGTGGAGGCAACGGTTGGCCTGGTGTTGGGCAGGGGAACCTAACAGCAGCACCCAGTCCATCTTCACATGCGTGGTCTGTTTTGCAAGAGGTGACAGAGGACTACCCACCCAGCCAAGGGTCCCACTTGGGAGGGCCCACGACTGTCCTCCTGACCTGGATAATGATTCCTTTATCTCTGTATTCCATATGCAGGGCCTTGGAAAATGTGCACACAAAAGCCTGCAGTGAGAGAGAAAAACACCTCAGGTCCTAGAGTTTATTTCCTCCTGCCTTACAGACAGTACTACCACCCCACCACACCCTGAGTTTCCCGAGAGTATCACAGATACATCCTGCTTGGGGGAAGAAGGGAGAGACTTGGGTCACCCGGCACCCACCTTGGAAGCCGAGTACAGGGTGTACAGAGGCCAGGGACAGAGGGCTATCCCGGAGGAAATGTTCAAGATGAGGCCTCTCTGCCTGAAAGGCAGAAGAGCAAAGGCTGAGGTATTGGCTGTTGTGTCCCACCACGGCGAAGACATCCGAGGGCTGGAGCTGTCAGAACCCACCCTCTGGGCTTCTATAGCTCATGAGAGTTGGTTTTGCAAGAACTGTGAGGGAAATATTCCTCAAAGTCTCTAGGAGGGTGCAGAGTGGTGATGTCACTCTGAGGTCATATGACATAAAGGGCTTGGAACTCCAAACGGGAGCTCTGCTAGGACAAGGGTCTCCCTGTCAAGTTATAAAAGGCCAAACTGGCTCTGACAACAGGAAGGGAGGGAGTCCAGTGTCAGCGGGAACATGTGCCGTGGGTCCCTTTGGATTCAGAAGGATCACCTGCCACAGCAGGACATGTGTCATACGGTGGAATCAATCCTAGATGGGGTGTACTCACTCTGACCCGCTATGTTCTTTAAGGATCTTACTTACATTTTTTGAAGTTCAATGTTTTTTTGTTTGTTTGTTTGTTTATTTCACTTTTTGAAACATAGCTACGGTGCTACATAGTGCAGGCTAGGCTCAACCTTGCTGTGGAACCCAGACTGGTCTTGAACTTGTGGGACCCTCCTGCCTCAACTTCCCCATTACTGGGAGAAATTCAATCATCCCTAATCTTCCCAGTTAGGTGCCTGGAGTGGAGTGGCAAGAAGTTGCATTAGAATACAAAGCTACCCCCCCTAGGAAGAAATTAAACTATGAAGGATTTGCTCTTAGTGAGTAAGAGGTGTGAAAACCATGCCCTAACAACCGTTGTCATAGGGTGACCCAGATATGGATTATTGGAGAGGCAGAGGGGCAGCTACCAGGAAAGCAGAGTACCCATTCTAACAGAAGACAGAATTCACAATATAAAAAAGACATGGTCTTGGTCTGAGGCCAACCGGCTTCTTTTATGGTCATTTGAGTTAATTTTCTTTTAAAACTAAATGTGTTTGCAAATGGCTGCTCTCAATCTCCCTCTAAAACACGTCACATTTGACCTCCACATATGCACATGTATGTGAAGAGCTGGCCTGGCCCAGGATGAGCTGTTCCCCCCCCACCCCCCCACCCCATAATCCCTGTGTTCTGTCTTCATGGGTTTTAAGCATCAGCTGAAACAGTTGTTTGATGAAACCAGCCCCTTCCACCATCAAGTCCCCAAGCAAGTGGCTGCCCGACCGGGAAGGCCCACCTGCTCTATGCTGCCTCTGTGAAAGGCCTTACCTTGATTCCATGTGTCTGAGAACAAGTTGAGTCATCTGTAAGAGAAGGGCCAGGGTTAAGCCTTGACAGAGCAACTAGGTAGCAATGAGCAGGGTCCTTGGAGGAAGTGGGGGAGGCTTAATCTTCCCAGATGACCTTGAAAATTGCTGGCAAACCTTAGAGGCCATTCTGGCAACCTGAGACTCTGGCTAGAAGCCACAGCAAGCAACCTAGACAGATGGCCAACTGTCCAGCAGGCCCTGGTTTCTCCTGGCGAAGTCTCCCCGGAACACAAGGACACTGGAACAAGGGGTATTTGGCTTAAGGTGGCAGGATCTATACCTGAGTTCTCAGGGTCCTTCCTATTACCAGGGATGGAGGAAGAGTACGGCAGCCATCACACAGTTTGCCCCAGAGTCAGAACTGAGCAAGAATCTGGCATCTCCTATACATCTCCTCACTTCAGCCTCCTCAGTGCAGGTCTGAAGAAGGAGGCAAGAGAAAGCAAGGAGACCAATGGCCACAGATGCAATGTGCCCCTGTGCCTATGCTGATCAGGGGCTCTGGAGCAGCTTCTAGGGAGGCTCTCATGCCAATGCAACCATCACATACACCAGGCCTCTGTGCCAGTGCCAGAGAGCACCCAGACATTTTTCCTGTGTTTGGGGGGTGGGGCTCTGGTGAGGAAGACCTGGAAAACAAAACAAAACAAAACAAAACAAAACACCTGCCAACAGGCTCAGTGGCCCATGCCTGTAATCCCAGCAGAGGCAGGTGGATCTCTTTGAGTTTGAGGCCAGCCTGATCTACAAAGCAAGTCCAGGACAGAGAAACACAGAGAACTCCAGTGCCCCCCATGCCCCCGTTCCACCATGGCGGGTGGGGTATGGAGGGAACAAAAAAACAAGAATGAGTGGTCAGACAGAGTTGCACACACACTCAGGGGGCACCAGTTCCGTCTTGTTGAACACACTTGAGTACCCTCAGTGTCTCAGTTGCACTGACAGCAGTGGATGCCATTGATCCCCGCCCCACAGTTCCAAGTGTCTCTTTTCTGGGGTGGTTGGTTAATCTTCATCACAGGGTCTGAAGTCACCTAAAGATTCATGTCTGGGTGTGTGCCTATGAGAGCGGTCCCAAAATGCTTAAATGAGAAGGCTGGCCCGCCCGGAGGAGTCCTGGACTGAGTAGAAAGGAGAGGGGGACTAAGCACCAGCACCCATCTCTCTCTGCCCCCCAACTTTAGACTTTGATCACAATGTGACTAGCTGTACCCTGTGTCAGCACCATAATGGAATGTACCTTCTCTTGAGGTGCTTCTAAATCAGGGGCATGCGTGTGCATCTGTGTGTGTGTGCATGTGTGCAGTTGTGTGTGTGTGTGCATACATGCGTGTGTGCATGTGTTTGCATGTGCCCGTACATACTGAGACCAGAGGACATCAGGACTGTTCCTGTATCCCTCTTTACCTCCTTCCATCCAGCAGGGCCTCTCGCTGAACCCAGAACCCACTTGTTTTTTGCTAGGCTGGAAGTCAGCAGGCTGGGGTTACAGAAATGCATACCCACACTCAATTTTTTTATGTGGGTGCCAGGGATCCAAACATGGGTCTTCCTTGCAGAGCCATCTCTCCCCGGCCCCCAGCCTCTTTTGCACGGTAACAAGAAAATTAACTATAAAGCCCATTCTCCCACCTTCCAGGTTCCTCAAACCCTTTCTTCCATCTCTGCCCTTGACTACGTTCTGCTCCCAGATGGCATCTTTGAAACAATTAAAAGCCATGGATCATGTTTCTAGCCAGTCAGGCTAACGAGTGCATGGTATACTTAGAAGCTGACTTGAAATTTATTTTCTTTGTTGCTTAGAGAATTTAGTGCTATAATAAATAAAACTTTAAAAAATTGCAAATCAAAGCATTTCTTCACTAAAGGAATCAGAAGGTTGTCAAATCCCTTTGGGGAAATCCAGATGATCAAACAGCCCAAGATTGGAAGATCAATGTTTAAAATAATATAAAAAGGTTTTAATGGTAAGGCTTCAGCAACAGTTGAACATGTAAACCTTAAAGCCATCTCAGCTGGGACCTTTAAAAAGCATACAAATTCTGTAAGCCCCAGGGGGAGGGGGGGGCTAAGAAACCAAGCAGGAAGTGCTATAACATGCCAGTGTACTGACAGAAAACCAACCAATGATAGAGTAACGACTGCCAGCGAGCTTGTCTACCTTAAATAACTGGGAGATGGTGCTGACCAGTTAGAAAACTGATCCTCCATGGCCATTTTATATTGCAGACCTGAAACTGAACCCACACCATCCCCCAGCACAGTGAAATGCATGACATACATACACTTGGCTTCTCCTCACAGGTCTACTGACAGGGCTATCACATACCGTTGTGAACTTTGCGGATGAGGTAGATGCCCAGCTGTGGGGTGAATCCAGGCAGAAAGTTCAGAGCTCACTCACTGCCTGTGTAGTGTGGTGGACGTACAGGGCTCTGTGTGCTCAGAGGAAGGGGAGACGTTCTGTTCACGCTCAAATGTCATGTCCCATGGAATCTGGCTGTGTCCACTCTTAAGCAGCACCTGTTTCTAAACTGTCTTTCCAGAGGGGATGCCCTTTTCTTCTTTACACAGTGGTATAATTGGACTAGCTTTGAGGGACTCACAGTATAAATGACTCCACAACTGACCCAAAGCAAAGGACCCTAGAACTTAATGTACCTAAGACACTGCCTCGTCCAATACTGTTGGCGTGCCTCTGTATAAAGGGAGACACATGCGTCATTGTACATGGTTGTGCGTGGTTGTGCATGGTGTGTCTCTGTATAAAGGGAGGTGCATGTGAAAGTCAGAGGGTAACTTCAGAGCCCTCATGTACCTCCTGTCTTTCATCTGAGACAGGTTCAGGTTGAGAAGTCCTCCCAGGCTGGGACTTCACCATGTATGTACGCTAGCTGGCCCTTAGACTTCAGGGGATCTGCCTGTCCCTGCCTCCAGCCTCACCATCACTGGGATAATAGGCACACATCATCATACCTGGGGTTTGAATTCAAGTCCTTATGCTGGCAAGGCAACTAACAGCCATCTCCCCAGCTGCCCCATTTGACACTCTTATAACTGAAGCAGACTTAGAAATTTAAGATGGTTGGACAACTTGTCCTGTGCTATTGAAGTAATCAGCTTAGAACACAGTAGATAACCCCACTGCCAATCTGTGAAGGGCACAACCTAAAACCCTGAGTTGATATGAAACCTGAAGCCAATATAACCTAAGGCAAGTTTAATTTACAAATTAAATATAATAAGAGATTAATGACTAATAATAAAATATAAAAATTGTAACAATAAACTCTAATAAGACTTATGTGAATGTGGTATCTAGTCTCTTTTTAAAAAAGACTTATTTATTATTATGTATACAGTGCTCTATGTGCATGTACACCTTCAGACCAGAAGAGGGCATCAGATCACATTATAGATAGCTGTGAGGCACCATGTGGTTGCTGGGAAGTGAACTCAGGATCTCTAGAAGAGCTTTTGGTGCTCTTACCCTCTGAGCCATCTCTCCAGCCTCTCTTGTCTCTCTACCTTAGAGTAAAGACTCTTCTTTTTAATGTTCTGGGACCATGGCTGACCACAGAAAACTAACCCACAAATAAGAAAAAATTACTGGCCTGAGACTCAGGGGTTAAGAGCATGTACTGCTCTTCCAGAGGACCTGAGTTGCATTCCCAGAACCCAGGTCAGGCAGCTCACAACCACCTGTAACTCCAGCTCCAGAGGATCTGACACAACTAGTGTTCATAATCACCTACCTCATACACATCATTTAAAAATAATAAAATTACCAACTAAAGTTTTTAAAAAAGAAGAGCCTACTACATAGATGGTTTTGAGCTTGATTCAACAAATACTGAGCAGGCTCTCTTTCCTGATGTAGTGAGTCGAACATTTTTAAAAAAAATTAATTATAAGAGAATTGTTCTGAAATCTGAGGAAGTGTTGGTATCTTAAGGCCTGGTGTATTCTGAATGCTAAAACAGCATTTGGATGCTAGGGAGAATGAGCCCATTGGTGTGTTTTCCTGGTGAGAACAGAGTAAGGCTTGGGGAAAATAAGACCCAGCCTGTGGTCCAGAGCAGGGCAACTTCAAGGAATGTCAGCCTCTGTATTTTAACATGCTTAGCACAAATGTTCACCACGTACCTTGACTACGGAGGTGATGTTGCAGTGGATGAGACTCTGCAATAAATAATTATACACAAATCAGCCCACCCCTCAGAGAATTATCCCAGAACAAGGTTGGTGCTAACAAGGTGTCCAGTGGGCAAAAAGCTGAGACCCAGTGGTTCCCCATGCGCCCCTGAGTACTCAGGCTCCTATGAGGCTCAGTGATATTGGTTCTATGGTCTTACCTATGTGCGAGCCTTAGCAGGAGAGCTGCCTTGAAAATTTGGGAAGTAATAGAATCATAGACATCAAAGGAAGATGGATTGTCCCTGATTTCTGGTGGTTGGACTGACTTCTGGATGAAGCAAAAGCAGTGTAAGCACAATAGAAATCACACTTTAAATTTTGATTGTGCAGTTTCTCCGGGGATAGTGGCATGTGGTACAAAACCCTTCTGCCATGCTGGACCATGACTGCATCCCTGAGTTGACCTGAGTTGCAAACCCATTCTTTCCCAGTGTGCCATGTCTGGAGCTGGGGTACCCTGGAGGTTAGATGTATTGAGCCTTTTTTTTTTTTTTTTTTTTTTTTTTTTACTTAGGATATTTTCAACCACTGGCAGGTTTATTGGGAGGAATCTCATCATGATGGAGGATAGTGTTGAATTTCCAGCTAGAGGAAGACGTGTCTAGGAGACAACAACACCGAGGACAGATAGGTGAACGGTCACATACTGCAAGATGGCGGCTCTGGGCTACAGACGACAGGAAAAGAGAATGCTAGTGTGACAGACAAGCATAGGGATGACTTAGCAACCTGGGACCGTGGCTTGGGTTATGCATAATCCGCCGCCCACCGCCCAGTGATGCATCCATCTATCAGCCTGGGATTCCCACCTGAGTGGGCTGTGTTCACCCTGCTCCACATAATGGAATATGTTACTCCTTAACAAGCCCTTGGGAACTCAGTTTCCACTCAGGTGTGCAGCTAACTAGGATGCAGAAGTCTGTTACGGATGCGTGCACAGTAAAGGAATCAGTGAATTTTTGGAGGAAAGTCACTATGCCATCTTATATCTACGTATAATTGAACATGCATATGATTAAAGTCAGATGCATCATGGGAAAGTACACGCAGGGGGGCAAAGGTTTGCATTATCCAAGCCTGCCAATCAAAACAGAGAACTGCCCAGTTGATGCCCCTTAGATTCACCTCCTCCTCTCCTTAACCCTGTAGATGAAGTTCCCAGCCATGCCGGGCCTGGGTGCTGCTCCATCTCTGGTGCTGGCTGTGCTCTTGCAGCAAGTCTGACCTGCACTCTCCATTTTCTTCTCAAAAAATTCTCCCCACTTTGCAATCTGTATGCCTTTCCTCAGGCGTATTTTATTTGTGTCTACAAATGAGACACCAACAACCTGAAAACCCCTGGTCTAGACAGGAACTCCCTCAGGGATGCTAGAATCACCTTACCCAAGGCCGAGAGTGGGAGGAAGGGAGGAAGGCACAGACAGAAAGAGAAACACGATAATGGAAGCAGCTGAAGAGAAAGACAGACTTGAAAGGCGGAAACGTGAAACAGAGAGCACGCTTGGAGAGGAGTGTGGTGGGGCTAAGCAGCCATGTCCCAGTGACCTGGGGTTCGAGTGAGCCTTGACTACCAACGGGATGCAGCATGGAGTCATCTGAGAGAGGAAGCTCAAATGAGCATTGACTAGGTCAGATGGGCCTGTGGGCATATCTGTAGGTATAGTCTTGAGGGCACGGCACACTATGGGCAGAACTGTCTCTAGGCAGGTGGGCCTGGGCTGCATAAGAAAGCTAGCTGAACGTGAGCCTGTGAGTGAGGCAGCAGGCAGCTTTCTTCTAAGATTTCAGGTTCCTGCCATGACGTCCCTTGGGAATTGGACTTTGACCTGGAGCTATGAACCAAGTAAACCCTTCCCCCTAAACAAGCTGCTTTTGGTTCATCAGCAGAAAGGAAACTAGACCCCTGGCATCTAGGCCAAGGAGGAGACACAGGGCTTAAATGGACCACAGGGACACTGTGGAACTAAGGCATGAAAGCTTGCTCAGACTGGTGCACACACCATACACACCTTAAAGATTTGGGTTGTGGAAAGGGTCAGTAAACGTGCCTTCAGGGGCTGTTGAATGTATTAAAACAACAACAAGAACAACAAGAACAAGAACAACAACAACAACAACAGCAACAACAATCTTCTCCTGCCTTGAACGGCAGCTGTGAGTCTGACCTCGCTGAACTTTCAGAGCCCCTAGCCTTGCAGTCTGTGCAGCGAGCCTTGCATTCATAGGCTCCGTAGCATTGGATTCAACTAACTATAGATTAAAAACCCCCAAAGCATACCTCCCTGAGGTGTTGCTGGCTGTTGGGAAGCTGGGTGTCATTTTTTTTTTTTCTTAAGTAGCACAGCCACGGATAAATTGTCCTGGGAAATAGCAGCCCAACCATGCTCATGCAAACAATTCTAGTAAATCTCAGTAGTTTGTTAGAAGAAGAAGAAGAAGAAGAAGAAGAAGAAGAAGAAGAAGAAGAAGAAGAAGAAGAAGAAGAGATGACAATGTCTTCTGGCTATTACATGCCCATTGAATTCAGGAATTCACAGTGGTGTTTGGTTGCCTGCACAAGATCAAGCCATGCAAGATTCCAGCATGGAGTGTTGAGGGGCTAATGAGTCCCTGGTGCAAGCTGAGAAGTTATTAACAGTTGGTGGCTTCTGGTAGAGGGAGAGTGGGTTTTCTTTAAGGTGTAGCCCTGTTAGGTCAACCAAGTTCCAATGGATTCTGTGTTATTGGAAGAAGAAAGAGAAGGAGCAGGAGAAGGAGGAGAAGGAAGAGGAGGAGGAGGAGGAGAAGAAGACACAAAATTGGAAAGGGATGGGACGGTTGAGATGGATCTGGGAGAAGTTAAGTAGTAGAAAATGAATATTTTTACTAAAAATTTGATATTAAAAGATTTAAAGACATAAAAGTAGGAGGGGGATTTGCTGGGGAAAAGGCTCCAGATGGAGTAAGAAGGAATAGAGATACATACACACATGTAAGAAATTATTAAAGGGCAAACTTTAAAATTAGAATAAAATTAAAAATTTTAAAAGACAAAGTATTTAAGAAAATAGATTTGCTCAGTTAATAACTTCCCCTCCCCAAACAATCACATCTGTACTGAACATGATGACACTTGCATTGCTTTGTCTTTATTCTGTAAATACTATGGTGTGGCGACTGTTCTCACACATTTATGTCACATTAGTGATCAGCTGACTGGAGGAAGACATGTATAGCTTGGCAGTGAACATGATGCCAGATTAGCAGGGGCTTGGCAGCTGCGGATTTCAGTATCTAAGGAGTGTCAAGCCCTCAGATATGAAAGATGTCTAGACTTCCCTCTCACTGAAAGTTGGCTACATCTTATCACTCAAGAAGACAGAAGTGGCCAAAAGCTGGCTGCTCCCATGATATCAGAGCTATGAATGTATTGGGCCAAATTCCTTTTTTTATGAAGCAGAGCATAGATTCCCCAGAAGAATGGCACAGTGGTTAGGAAATTTGGTGGGCAGAGAAGAGCAGAGATGAAAAGGCACACACTGTGTGTCTACTTCTAGGGTGGAGAAGAAAATGCCCAGGCAGCCACCATGCAGCAGAGTCTGGTCTGACCTGCTTCCTGTTTCTTTTCCCTGAGTCCTGGTGATCAAGCCAGGTGTCCATACCTGGCTGAGAGAGAAGCAGACACAAAGGGCAAAAGCTCACCTGTATCTCACCTGGTGTGCTCAGGAAATGGCTTGGGAACAGGCTGGGCAGCATTCCAACATTGTTGACTGGCACAAAGGGGCAAAGCAAAGAATGTCAGAACAGGTGAGAAATCTCCTCACAGAAACATGTACAAAGTGACTTCTGTTCACCGGTGCTCATTGCAATATGACTTAATAACAACAAGGAAAGCGGATGTAGGCTAGGGAGATGACGCGGTGAATAAAGTGACTGTTACACAAAGATGGGGACCTAAATTTGATCCCCAGCACCTATATTAAACTAGAAAGAAAAAGAGAAAGGAAGGGAGGGGGGAGGAAGGGAGGAAGGAGGGAGAGAAGGATGAAGTGAGGGAGGGAGGGAGGGAAGAAGGTAGAAGGCATGGGTGAAGGGAGGGAAGATGGAGTGAGGGAGGCAGGCAAGCTGGGGGGTGGAGAGCTAACTTGTTGACTAAGAACGTTGCTCCTCTTGCAGAGGAACCAAAGTTCAGTTCCCAGCATCTGCACTGGGTGGATCACAAACACACTGCAGTGCATATTTATGACCTTAGCAGGGCTGAAGCTCACTGCACAGTGAGCCTAGCAGTATATGTGAGCTCCAGGTTCAGAGAAAGACCATGGCTCAAAATGTAAGGTGGAGAAAAATAGAAAACACTTGACATTAACCACTGGCCTCCACTTGTACACACACACACACACACACACACACACACACACACTGTGGCTATTTAGCATATAGACATTAGGAAACAACATTCACGGTACAAGTTTTTTTTTTTTTTAAACTATGCACTATAACCATAAACTTCTAATTCTTCTTCCTCCACCTCCTGAGTGCTTGGATCACAGACGTGCACCAGCATGCTTGTTTTGTAAGGTGCTGAAGAGGGAACAAGCCCTCTGCCAGCCAAGGTGCACCTCCAGTTCTCTGTTTCTGGTTTAATACACTATACAAAACAGTGTATAGATACAATCTCAGTTTTGAAAAATCCCTTGGAAGAATATGAACCAAAATGCTGTCACAGTTTGGGGGACTTTAAGAAATTTGTCCTTCGCTTTCTCCTGCTTCCTAGAGACACAGCCAACAGAGCTCTAAACCCTCCCCTCTGGAGGAGGCCTGACTGCCTCAAGATCACCCAGGCCTGTGGGTTCCCAGGAACAGCCATGTCAGAACCCATCCAGCCTTTCTCCTGCCTCCCAGGGGACACAGTCCACAGAGCTCCATAATCTCCCTTTCCAATCATTCAGGCCTACAGGGATCCAGAAACAGCCAGTTCAGAGGGATAAAAATGGGAAAGGAAGAAGTTAAAGTTTCCCTAGTCACAGGTGACATGGTAGCATGTGTAACTGACCCTCAAAATTCTACCAGAAAACTCCTATAGATGATAAACATCTTCAGGAAAGTGGTGGCTGGACACAAAATTAACTCAAATATGTCAGTAGCCCTTCTTTATGCAAAAGACAAATGGGCCAAGAAAGAAATTAGTGAAACAACACCCTTCACAAAAGCCAGAAATAATATAAAGTATCTTGGTGTAACTTTAACCAAGCAAGTCAAAGACCTGTATGATAAGAACTTTAAGTCTCTGAAAAGAAGTTGAAGAAGATATCAGAAGATGGAAAGATCTCCCATGTTCATGGATTGGGAGGATTAACACAGTAAAAATGGCCATCTTACCAAAAAGCAAACTATAGATTCAATGCAATTCCCATCAAAATACCAACACAATTCTTTACAGACCTTGGGACAATTCTCAACTTCATGTGGAAAAACAAAAAATCCAGAGTAACTAAAAGAATCCTAAACAATAAAAGAACTTCTGGAGGTGTCTCCATCCCTGACTTCAAGCTATACTACAGAGCAATAGTAATAAAAACACAGCACGGTACTAGCATAGAAACAGACTGGTTGGTCAATAAAATTGAATCAAAGATTCAGAAATAAACCCATACACTTATGGACACTTGATGCTTGGCAAAGAAGCCAAAACCATACAATGGAAAAAAGAAAGCATCTTCAACCAATGGTGCTAGTCTAACTGGGTATCAGCACATAGAAAAGAATGCAAATATATCCATATTTATCATCCTGCACAAAATTCAAGTCCAAGTGGATCAAAGACTTCAACATAAAACCAGAAACACTAAATCTTTTAGAAGAGAAAATGGGAATAATCCTTGAACTCATTGGACAGGGGACAATTTCCTGACAGAACACCAACAGCTCAGGCTCTAGGATCAACAAGTAATAAATGGGACCTTATGAAAATGAGAAGCTTCTGTAAGGCAAAAGACACTGTCAACAGAACAAAACGACAGCCTACAGACTGGGAAAAAATCTTCACCAACCCTACATCTGACAAAGGTCTAATATCCAAGATATATAAAGAACTCAAGAAATTAAACACCACCAAACCAAATAATTCAATTAAAAACTAAACAGAGAATTCTCAACAGATGAATCTCAAATGGCCAAGAAGCACTTAAAGAAATGCTCAATGTCCCTAGTCATCTTGGAAATGCAAATCAAAATGACTCTGAGATTCTATCTAATGCTCATCAGAATGGCTAAGATCAAAAACTCAAGTGACAGCACATGCTGGCAAGGATGTGGAGAAAGTGGAACATTCCTCCATTGCTGGTGGAAGTGCAAACTTGTACAACCACTTTGGAAATCAACCTGGAGCATTCTCAGAAAATTGGAAATACCTCAAGATCCAGATACACCACTCCTGGGCATATATCCAAAAGATGCTCCACCATACAACAAGGACATTTGCTCAACTATGTTCATAGCAGCTTTATTTGTAATAGCCAGAAACTGGAAACAACCTGAATGCCCCTCAACCAAAGAATGGACGAAGAAAATATGATACATGTACACAGTGGAATACTACTCAGCTACTAAAAACAAGGGAATCATGAAGTTTGAGCACAAATGGATGGAACTAGAAAAAAAATCATCCTGAATGAGGTAACCCACACCCAGAAAGACACACATGGTATGTACTCACTTATTAGTGGATATTAGCCATATAGTGCAGGATAACCATGCTACAATTCACAGACCCAAAGAAGCTAAGTAACAAGGAGGACCCAAGGGAGAATGTTTGAATCTCACTCAGAAGGGAAAATAGAACAGACAATGGAAGTGGTTGAAGAGAGGGAACAGGTTAGGAGAGGGAGTGCAGAGGAAAATGAGGACAGGGATCAGATGTGGGGAGAGCAGGGGGCTAGCAGAGAGAAAAAACTGAGGGAGAGGGCATCTCTGAGACCAGCTGGAGACTTGTTACAACAGGGTTATGTTCCTGAAAGGATATGGTAGTGACTCTAGCTGAGACACCCCCCTCCAGTAGCAGGGGTCATAGAGATTGAAGAGGCTACCCACTAACCAGACAAAATTCCTAGTGGAGGGAGGGGGACACCAACCGACTCACAAAAAACTTTGACCCAAAATTTACCCTGCCTACAAGATGAGCAGAGATTAAGCTAGAGCAGAGATCGAGGGAACATCCAACCAATGCCTGGCCCAACCTGAGATCTACACCAAGGCAGAGAGTCAACCCCTGATGCGATTTGTGACCCTCTGCTATGCTTGCAGGCAGGAGCCTAGCATAGCTGTCCTCTGAGAGGCTCGACCCAGATGCTGAGACTCACAGCCAAACATGGGCGGAGTGCAGGGAGCCCCATGGAAGAGTGGGGGTAAAGAAAGAAGGAGCTGGAGCAGACAGGAGCGCCACAAGAAGACCAGCAGAGACAACTCATCTGGCATCAGGGGAGCTTGCCGAGACTGAAGCATCAACTAAGGAAAGGCATCGGCTGGACCTAGGCCCCCTACATATATGCACCTGATGGGCAGCTTGGTCTTCGTGTTGGTCCTCTAGTAAGAGGCGTAGGGCTGTCTCTGACATGGACTCTGTTGCATGCTTTTGATCACTTTCCCTAGCCAGACTGCCTTGCCCAGCCACTGAGGAAGAAGATATGCTCAGTCCTGATGTGACCTGATGTGCTGGAGTGGGTTAGGGGAGGCTCCTCTTTTCTGAATGGAAGGGGAGGGGGACTAGGGTGAAGAGGAAGGGAGGGTGGGACCAAGAGGAGAGGAGGGAAGGGGCTACTACTGGGATGTAAAGTGAATAAATAATAAATAGTAATAAAAAGAAATTTGTCCTTTACATGTTTATTTATTCTTTCCAAATTTTTCTGAAATGATGTATTTTTATATTTTTTTACTTGTGAAAATGGAATCATGGCTTACATTTTATGAGAACTTTGAAATTCAGGTCTTACTTCTATGTAATGCTGACAGTGTATTCTGCACGTGATTGCAGGATGTCTTGCCTATAAATCCAGAAAAACATCTTGATTTCTGAGTAAGAAGCAAGTCCGTTTTCCCACTGTCTGTGTGTCTGTATGAGCACACGTATGCCATGCCATGTGTATGGTGTTCAGAGAACAACTTGAAAGACTCAGTTCTTGTCTTCCGCCATGTGGATCTCAGCGATCGGACTCGGGTCATCAGACATGGTGATGGCTGCCCTTGTACAGCAAGCCATCTCACCAGTCCCCTTCCAAAAGAGGCTTCAATGTTCACTTTAATACTACAACGTAGTTGTGAGTTTAGTGTACGCTATCACAAGAGAAAGTGTAACTAGGGGATTGTCATATTTATACGCAACACCAATATTTGAACTTTTCAATGTACTTACCTAAAATTCCAATCTCTAAGCCTTTAAGTTTTTCTTTAATATGGTCATAGACATCTTCTCTGGTAAAATCTGCTTGTACAATCTTCACACGGCTTCCAGTGGTCCACTCTGTGTGAGAGATCACAGATTTCTAACAAGCCCAAGTACAATCAGCACTCTTGACCATCAAGTTCCCAGCACTAAAAAGACATTTTGTGGGACTGGAGAGGTGCTTCATCAGCTACGAATACTTTCTGCTCTTAAGGAAGAGTGGAGGTCAGTTCCCAGCACCCACATGGGGTGGCTCACAACCCCTGTACCTCCAGCTGCAGGGGATCTGACGGCCTCTTCAGGCACATGCACACATGTGTGCACACCCACACAGACACACACTGACACAATTAAAAGTAACAATGAAGTATTTTTAGAAAGAGCTGGGACTGTGCTTCTCAAAGCCATATCAAAATCACTGGGAGTCTTGTTAGATAGTCCAGCCTTCTCTCTCTACCCCAGACCTGCTGGTTTAGGCACAGTGGGCAGAGCCAGACTGGTCCCCACAAGCCACTAGGCAATTGCCACAGACATAGGTTTGAGGGCCTGGAGGAAGGTTGTAAACACCATCTGATGCTTTCACAGCTCAGTAGACAGAAGCATCCTTTGCATGAGTCCTCTACAATCTGCACACATGGCAGCTTGTCCCCCTCAAGTCCTGAGTGGGCCAGCACTGTTCTTCCCATTTTCCAGGGCAGCGAACTGAGGATCTGAGCAGCTGACTAACTTTTCCAAGATACCTGTTCTTCACCCCTCCCTAGTGTGCCTTGTCAGCTGTGTTGTGCTGACTTGCCCGATGAAGGCGTTTGCAGGCAGCAGGAGCAGCAGGTAGGGTGCCCCAGTCTCTCTGGGAACTGCCTCAGCTTTGTGTCTAGACCCAGCTCCTCTGAACCAAGCAATCATGACATGCAGCATGAGACTCAGGGGTCCTTTAATGTAGAGGACATGACTTGTTTTCCAAGAACCTGATAAAAAGCACATTTAACACCATGAGGAAAATGTTGAAGAATGCCTGGTCCTAATCGGAGTGACTTGTAATATCCAGATCCAGAACCGAAGCCAAATTCATTAGCTCAAGGGCAGTGGGCTTCCACAGTTTGCCTGCATAACCCACACCCCACAACCAACGAAACAAGGCTGGCCCAGTACAGCCTGCTATGGCTTAAAAAGTCTTCATAATTGGGGCTGGAGAGATGGCTCAGTGGTTAAGAGCACTGGCTGCTCTTCCAGAAGTCCTGAGTTCAATTCCCAGCAACCATATGGTGGCTCACAACCATCTGTAATGGAATCAGATTCCCTCTTCTGGTGTCTACAAAAACAGAGTATTTCATATACATAAAATAAATAAATAAATCTTTGAAAAAAGTCTTCATAATTAAAGATTCATGCCTTTGTAGTGCTAATCTGGCTAGTTATTAACTTAATTATTGAGAGTTGAATGCCTAAAAAATAAGGATTATGGCTATTTTTACTTTAAAAAAATTAAACAATTTAAACAAAGCATAATCTATAAAAGATGTCTATGTGTAACCTTTGTGACTATACACGGCAGCCCTCAGTCATATTTTTTTCTTTTTGAATTATTTAATTTTGATTTTATGTGCCTTGGTGGTTTCGCCTTCATGTGTGTCTGTAAAAAGGTGCTGGATCCTCTAGACCTGGAGTTGCCGACAGCTGTGAACTGCCATGTGGGTGGGAGCTGAGCCACTTCTCCAGCCCCATCTTTTTCTTTTTGTTTTTACCCTGATGACTATCAATTAGCATTCTTCACCCTCCTGCAAGGGGCAGGAAAATGGGCGCAAAGAACTGATGTGGTCCCTGGCTCTGAAGGGAAGGACAGAAGCTAAGCGGCTCTGGCTGAGCAGAGCTGATGCTAAGATCAGGCCAGAGAAAATGGCCCTGCTGTGCCTAAGCCTATTCCAGCTTCACTCAGGCCACAGAACTCAGGGTGAGCAAGAGTGTAGAGAGGCTCCCGGCAGCAGGGCAGTGTCACGATTGGCTGGCTCCGTACACACACCCCTGACTCACCAATCTCCTCTGCAATGGCCTGAAGCTTCTCCAGTGTCCGGCTGATGAGCACAACATTAAGTCCATGTCTGGCCAGCTGCAGGCAGGAATGGAAAGACCAGAAAGATGCTAAGTGGATGGAAGGCCTTTGTGACATATCTGTTTGCAGCATGAGTCATCTGCTTCCCCTGAGCTAATATGTGATGGCTGTTCCTGAGCTATGAGTGAAACAGCCATTGTGGATGGGGCTGAAGCCAACAGTGTAACAGCCATGCTCCGTGCACATCATATGGCCAGAGCCACTGTGAGAAGCCTTCTTATGTTGGCCCACGGTTTAAGGATCCCTATCTGAAACTGGCAGGACTCACTGTAGACAATGATAAAACTTGGGGGGCTGTGCCTCAGTAGCTGTAAACCTTACTTTTTGAGTTAGAAACTAACCTTGACTGAGACTCATCAACTAGGCTCAACTTGCTGGCCAACAAGCCCAAGGGTCTGCCTGCCCCTACCTCCCTAGTGTTGGGCTCACAAGCATGCATAACATTGCTCAGCATTTTCATGTGTGTTTGGGGACCAAACTCAGTCCTTGGGCTTGCAGGGCAAGCACTTTTATGACTGAGCCATCCCTCCACCACTTTTTAAGAACCATCGAGAGACCATCAGGGTAGAAGGGCTTACACGCAATGCAAAGGCACTGTGAGCTCTGGTTATCTTCTGACAAAGCATCTCAAAGAGCTACATGGTACCCGGAGACTTGAAGTGCATATCAGAGACTATCAGATTCCTGTTTCTGGATGGTCTCACTAATAATATGCATGTGTTAAAAAAAAATCTTCCTTGGGCTCCATGGCCGCTGCACTTGTTTGCAATTCCACAGAGTTGAATTTTACTCCCTGGAAATACAATGATTCCTTAGTCATTCAGCATGAGTTACCATTCTCTTTCCTTCTTTGGAACACCGATTTGAAACTCTCCTAATCTATTTCCCAAATTGCAACTCGTAAGACCCTGATAACTTTAACCCTTTAACTTTTGTGGTTTTGGGTCTAGATTGATCATTAAGGCTTTTACCTGGCACTGGAAACCAGTGTGAGAGGGGCTAAAAAACCTTTTGGTCTTGGTTATATCATCCTCGTGTAGTAAGATGTGAAAGTGGAATTCTCAAGAGAGGTGCTGAGAGAGAATACGCATCACCAGGGCTAGGAGGATACCCTGTCAGTGAAGTGCTTACCACACAAGAATGAAGACTGGAGTTCAAACGTTGGTGCCCATATAAAAAGCCAAACACAGCAGCACCACCAATAATTCTAGTGCTAGGGAGACAGAAACAGGAGGATCCCAGGAGACAACATGTCTAGCCAGTTACTGAACTTGAAGAGGCCCTGTCTCAAAAAAAAAAAAAGAGTAGCAAGAGACACTCAACATCAGTCTCTGGCCTCCACATATACAGATGAATACACATGAATATGCACATACACCTGCACACACACACACACACACACACACACACACACACACACACAGTAGATAGCAGATCATAAGATGATTTCAGAGACAGAACAAAAAGGCCAATGCTTGTGATATTGTGATCACATTTGCTTCTTGCACCTAGCTGGTACAGAGCTTCCAGGCCCTTACAGCATGTTGGGGATGATACCTATGTTTCCTGTGCATGAGAAAATGATAGAACATCATTCCACACGAGACAGAGATGACAGGAGCATCCTGTGCTTCTTCTTTGGTCTTGGTCCCTCATTCCTGACCCCCTGAAATCCTGGGAGTAGTCTAAGTGTTAAGTGTGTCCCAGCATACCAATGGGTCAGTTGCTGTCTGGAGACCCTATGTAGCTTCAGGGCTCAGGATGGAAAATTGTATAACTTTGGAGTGTTTGTGTTACAACAACAAGAGCAAGTGAAAGCAGTGAAGACCAACCCAAAGAAAAAGGCATTTCTATTAATGTCAGTCAAAATCAGCATTAAGGCAAATGAATACTGTTATAAATAGATATCGTAAAAGGCTAGTTTCTCCTGGAGACATCTCAACTCTAACCCTTGTTACCTAGATGAAAAGCTTTCCATAGGAGAGTTAGAACAACAGGAGGTAAAAACGCACCAGCTCAGCTGAAGGTTCTAATTGTCGGACAAGCAAGCAGAGATTTATAAGAAAACAGACTATATAAACCACACAAATAATAAGTGGGGTCTTATGAACACATAGAAACATGAAGCAAGAGTCGATGTTCTGAACGTTGTCTCTGTGAGAAATCTGATAAGGGCTGGAGAGAGGACTCAAGTGTTAGAGTACTTGCTGCTCTTAATTTTGTCTCCAGCTTTAGGGGACCTTCTGACATCTACAGGCACCTGCACTATATGCACACACCCCTTCCCCAATGCATAGACATAATTTAAAACTTAATTTAAAAATATATGTGTATACATGCTCTTATATACATAGACTAATATACAAATAACATATTCGTTTCTTTTGTTCGTTTGTTTGTTTTTGAGACAGAGTTTCTCTGTGTTGTCTCGGCTGTCCTGGAATTGCTTTGTAGACTAGGCTGGCCTCAACCTCACAGCAATCCACCTGCCTCTGCCTCCTGAGTGCTGGGATTAAAGGTATGCTCCACTGTGCCCGGCTAACATATGCTCTCTTTAATTGGCACGTAGTAATTTTAATGTAACATTTCAGTACATATTCCCAGTGTGTAATAATCACCTTGAGGGCCTAGAATAGCTGTCATCTCAAATATGGATCATTTATTTGTGTTTTGAATATGCAAAACCTTCTTTCCTATTTTGAAATAATCAATGAAATTGTTATCAAAATCTCTGAACTTTTTAAACTCTCTGGCCACACTAGCACCAGATAAGGGGTGCTGTGAGCTCTTTCTAAAGCTATTAGCCCAAGTGCATTTCCCTGCCCCAGAGCTGAGTCCAGGGCATTTAGAACAAAGAGAGGAGGAGCCTTAACATCCACCAACCAGGCATGATGTAACAGGCTGCACAGGGACCTGCACAACAGTGTTGCACAGCAGCCTCTTCCTCCCTGAACAGCTGGCCCAAACACATCAGTGGGAGGCAGTGAGCATGCAGGGCAGAGCAAAGGGGAAGAGACTAGCAGAGAAGAGCCTCTGGAGACCATGTTTAAAACAACCAAGGCTGTGGTCCTCAGAGGAGTGAGAGAAAACCAGAAGGGCTGCTCCTCAAAGCTGCCTTGAGATGACGCTGCATGCAACCTGTAAATCCCAGCACAAAGGCAGGGGGACTGCTCCAAGTTTGAAGTTATCCTGAGCTCTGTAACAAAACCCTGCCTCAATAACAAATGCAATCTTAATTGAAGTACATGCTGAGCTATACAATAAGGTCTTTCTTTAAAAAAAAAGTTATTCTTAATTTTTACATTGAAAAAGAACATAGCAAAATAAAGCAGGTCTGGAGGGACAGTGCAGCTGGTAAAGCCATTGCTATGCAAAGCCAGGCCAGGCAGCACACATCCATCCTGCTACTCACACAGGAAAGCTAAGAAGGGAGGCAGAGAAGGGCAAGTCCCCAGAAGCTCACAGACCAGCTGGCCTGGCATATAAAGCATCTAGCAAGAAATCCTGTCTCAAACAAGGCAGAAGGTAGGGGCAATGCTCAAAAATGTCCTCTGACCTTCCACTGTGGAAGGCAAACATTTGCCTGTATGCATGCACACATACATGTATGCACCCATGTATACACTTGCATACATACATGCACATACATAGATAAACACACACATGCACACACAGCAAGAGGAACACACACACTGTGGTGAACATTTTCCTGTGCATACACCACGACACACACACACACACACACACACACACACACACACACACACACAAAGATATTGAATATCAACTTTATTTTAATTAAGAAGATGAAACACATCAGTTGAAAGGTTGACAGGTAGCTATGGCACTGCTCTGATAGAAACCAAAAAGAGGACAGAGAAATGGAGGCTTCAGAACTTGAATAATAGCTCTAGAGACAATGTCATCAAACATCTTCACCAAAAGAGTCCCAGGAGGAACCATGAGACGGATGGGAGGGCGTAGAAACACCGACTACGCTGCCCCTGGGGCCTGCCTGGGCCCAGCTGTCTTGTCTTTCCTGGTTTCTTATTTTCTGAAGTGGGGATGGAGCCTTCCTAGTGAATCTTATGAACTAGGTGACAGCTTTATAACAAACACAATTCCTGCTAAAGTTCTTTAAACCTGATTAAGAGGCCAGGCCAGGGCCAAAGAGATGGCTCAGCAGTGAAGGGCACTTGCTGCTCTTGCAGAGGACCCAGGTCCAGTTTGCAGAGCCCACATCAGATGACTAACAGTCACTTCAGTTTCTGAACTGTCAACACCAGGTACGCACGCAGTACACGTAAATACATGTGGATAAAACACTCATACACATAAAATAAAGTAATCTTTTTTGTTTAGTTGGCTTTGTTGCTTTTTTTTTTTTTTTTTTTTTTTTTTTGAAACAGGGTTTTTCCATGTGCCAGACCCCTGGCTGTCTTTGACTCACTTTATAGACCAAGTTGGCCTCCATCTGCCTGCTTCTGCCTTTAATCCCAGCACTAAGGAGGCAGATGGATCTCTGTAAGTTTGAGACCAGCCTGGTCTACATTGTGCCAGGACTATGTAGAGAGACTCTGTCTCAAGAAAAACAAAAACAAGTCGGGGGGGTGGTAGCATACACCTTTAATCCCAGCACTCTGGAGGTAGAAGCAGGCAGATCTCTGTGAATTTGAGGCCAGTCTGGTCTACAAAGTGAGTTCCAGAACAGCCAGGGCTGCACAGAGAAACACTGTCTCAAAAAACAAAAAATAAAATAAAATAAGGCAATAAGACTATAAACAAGTATCTTAAATTGTCCCACAAAGAGAATTCCAAGCACAGATTATCCTCCTGGTAAACTCTAACAAACATTGCAAAAAACCCCAATCATTCCGAAATTGCATAATCCTTTAAAAGAATAAAAGGAGGCCAAGTTCTCTCTTTTTATGTAGTGCCTATAACCTTGACACTTTAGGCTCTCTGGAGAACAAACACCATCGTTTAAGAGTGCTGACCATCAGGAAACACGGCCCATGACTCGGCAGTTCTCTTCTCATGGATGCTGTCCACTTGCCTGTCTGTCCTCTAGGAGACAGGGACAGACGTAAGGGGAAAACATGGTGTCTGCTGACTGATGAAACCGTAACTAAATTGGGGCGCACTGGGATGCTACTATAGAGTAATAACGGTGCTCTACAACACTGAAAAGTCAGAGGGCCACCTTCAGCACGGATGAACTTTTAAAACGAGGCCAGACGGAAAAGGTAAACTGGGGCTTGGGGCAGCTAGAGCGACACAGAGTGGATATTATGAACTCCCTGCTGGGATAAGACAGACCTATATGGAGCAAGGGAAAGAGGTGATGATCTCCAAGGCCGGGGCAAGACAATGCTTTTCCTTGTCTTGGTGACTTTAATGCAAGAATGGTCTCTGGGCTGTTTCCTGCAGCCACCAGGAACTTCGCTTTCAGAATGGTGACTGTTCTTGTCTACCACACTGTGTGGGGAGCCCTCCTAGATGCTAGGGAGGAGCCCTCAAACCGCCTAGATAAGGAGAAAGAAAATAAATGACCTTGCCTAGTGTTTTTTTTTTTTTCCTTCTGGAATTCTATGGCTATCATCAACCAAGAATATACATCAATGTGACAAAAAGCGGACACTATACTATTTCAGGCTACAGTCTGGTGAATACGACACCTCAGCTTCTCTTGGGTGGCATCAGATCATATCAGTCTCATAAAGAACAAACTGGCAGTAGAATCCAATATGAAAGGTCAATACTAGCCTAGCTAAGCAGGCTTCCTAATAAGGTGGTATTCTTGGCTGGCACTGTAACACACACATACACACACACATACACACACACACAACAAAAACAACTGAAGTTAACTTCAATGCCCATCCTTAAGGGCTGGCAACAGGCTTGCAGCTTCCCTGAGACCCTTTATGAAGAGCAAGGCTGCCCACATGTCTCTGTGCTACGGGTCACAGCTCCCCAGAGAGAGAAGAGTCGAATAGCACACTAAACATACTCTGTCACATACTTTGGGTTGGCTACTCAGAGAAGCTGCAGACCTTTGAAAATAAACATTTCGAAAAGATGTCCTCTTGTAAGAATAAGCAAAATGATTAAGTAATTATTAAACAAAACAAAACAAAGCAAAACAAACCAAGGGGCTGGTGAGATGGCTCAGTGGTTAGGAGTGCACCTACTCCTGCAGAGGATGGGAGCTTGGTTCCCAGCACATACATTGGGTGGCTACAACTGCCTGTCACTCCAGCTCCAGGGACGTTCATGTGTACATGAATACACACAAACATAACACACACATAAACATTCATAAAGGAGACATAGAATGGAGGCACAGGCTTTTCTTGTGTTACATACACACAGACAGGTTACAGTGTGACATTGGCCCAGGGGCACCATGATGGGTGCTTTGTGGGAAACCCTCATCTGTATCCCTGATTTCCTGCACCATCTCTCTTCTCCCTGAAGGCCCAGTCCCTATCTCCTTATGCCCTATATAAGGTTCAGCTCTTTTGGCCTCCTGTGAGTCTCTTACATGCATGGCTTAGGATGGTTTGAAAACTAGGTTATTTTGCTGTATGTTATCTGACTACTGTAAGTATCCAGCCTTCTGAAGGAAAATAGTCTCTTTAGGATATCCCTCCAAAAAAAATCAAAGTTGACGGCTGGAGAGATAGCTCAGAAGTTAAAGAGCCCTGGCTGCTCTTCCAAAGGTCCTGAGTTCAATTCCCAGCAACCACATAGTGGTTCACAACCATCTATAATGAGATCTGGTGCCCTCTTCTGGTGTGCAGGTGTACATGCAGGCAGAACACTGAATACATAAATAAATAAATAAATAAATAAATCTTTCAAAACAAAACAAAACACCCCTAAAAATAAATCAAAGTTAAGCATGCTTTTATTCCCAGAACTCAGGAGGCAGAGGCAAGTGGATCTCTGAGTTTGAAGCCAGCCTGGTCTACAGAGTGAGTTCTAGCACAGCCAGGGCACAGCAGCATGGGGGCAGGCACTGAGTGGGGTGGAGGGGGGGTGAAGCTGAAAGCAGGGTATAGGGACACAGGGCCCTCACTGCTGTTCAGTGGACAGACGCTAAACCTAAGGGGTAAATGCAGACACTAGAGGTTCTTACAATGCTTGTGCTCTCCCGGGCATGTGATGAGGCACCGTGCTGCAGCCTTTAAGGGGCCTGGTTCTCTGTCAAGAGAAGGTGAGAAACCAACCCTGGAAAATCTGGCATGCGTGCTGGTTTCTCTCCACTTCTCTTTACTCAGGGCAGACTGAAGAGCTTCGGTGCAAGGCTGCAGTGGGGACCAGAAGGAAGGACACTGACCAGGCCTCTAGACAGGAGAGCATGCAAGTCTAAGAACCTTCTGAGCGGTATCAAGGCTCTTTGCTACGGTCAGCCATTATCTTCAACATATAATTAGGAGTTTTCTTTTTTCTTTTAAGAGAAAGATTTATTTGTTTTTAGTTTATGTATATGAGTTTTTCTGCTGTTTTCTTTTATATCTCTTCCAATCAAAAACATACACAGAACCATCACTATTCTTCTGGGAAATGTAACTTAAAATAGGATTTCACCAAGCAGTTTTAAAAATAAAATATTAGTTAGAAGGAAAATCCATGAACCCGGTGCTATGGCATTTCTGGGCTGATGGTGCCATACGGAATCCCCACCCCCACCATTTGGAGAGTTGGAATCTGTCACAAAGGTGACTTAGGAATGAAGGACTTTTGTCTCCTAGTTCACTTCACTGGCTTCCTGAAGGGGAAGTTGTCCATTAAATGGAAAACAATTTGCATTTTCAGTACAAAGGGTGCTCTTTGCCTGTGGGCTCCAGCCTCTCCTTGGTGGCGCCTTTTCCTGGAGAGGGTTTCCACGCAGCATGTGAAGTGGTCCGGGCCAAAAGGGGCTCAGACAGCACTGTGCTGTCTGGGCGGCATTGTCTCCTTTGTCTGCTCAAGCAGGACTCAATCTTATTCTGAGAAAGTCTGGCCTGACAGGCTCCATATGCGGGTCTTCAGCCCCCTTTCAGAGAGTTAAGCCCCAAGAGGCAAGGCCTTTCCCAGAATGCACTGCCCACCGGTCCTGGATCTCTGCAGCAGTCGCAGGCTTGAATGGGGGCCTGGGTCAAGAAAGGTGCTTGTGGCTGTTAATCTACACCCGGTGGTGCGAGCAAGACAGGGCTTCCTCTGTGTGGCAGAGAATAGAAGACAGGGCTGGAATTCAGGTGCAGACGAGGGGGCAAGGGCCTCAGAGGTGGAAGCCCACCCTGAACCTCCCAGCCTTGCCCTTCCGAGGGTTTTGTTGTTGTTGTTTTTTGGTCTGCCCTGCCCCCGCCACCTGCTTTGGTTGATACTTGAAATTCCTTTAACAAGAGGAAAACCCTCTCCGACCGCTTTGAAGATGAATGTGGATTAAGCTAAAATGTGCACAGAATAGGCTTCCAGAAAGAGGGAGAGCCGGAGAAGCACATTTCCCCATCTCTGCCATTAAGCGCTACCTTGAAATTTCCAGAGTTATTTAATTAAGCTGGAGCTCAGATAAAATCAGAAATACCAACCAAATCCCAAGGAAGCTCATTTTCTCTGATCAAAGGATCAGAACGGAGGAAGCCTAACAAGAGAGTTAGTGAGGGTGTTTAGGCAGGGGCTGGGAGAAGGCTCTGTGGGGAAGGTGCCCTGCTGTCTGTGCAAGTACAAGGAGTTGAATTCCCAGCCCTCGCATGGCAATGAACATCTGTAATCCAAGACCCACCCGGGGAGGCAGAGACAGGTGGGTCTGCAGAACTAACTAGCTAGCTCCAGGTTCAAACAGAGACCTTGTCTCAAAATACATACATACATACATACATACATACATACATACATACATACATACACACACACACACAAACACACATATACATACACACAAATAGACATACACACACATACAGACATACACACATACACACAAACATACACATATATACATACATATGATAACATTTCTATAATACAGACAAGTAAATAGTTTGCTTTGTATTTCAGGAACTCCATTAGAGGAAGCAATTATCTAGGTCAGAAAGACTGCTGGAAGAGAGCACCGATACAGGCAGCCGGAACACAACCTTCCAGAGTCCATCTGCTTTTTGCCAGAGTTATAAAAATGTTCTTGACTATCTTCAAACCTGCTTTGTCTTTTCTTTCTTGTCTTAACTTTTGAACGTTATTTTATGTGTGTGCATTTTTTGCTGACATGTCTGCATCATGTGCGTACGGGTGTTCATTGGGTCCAGAAGAAGGTGTCACAGCCTTTGAAAGCTGAGCCACCGCATGAGTGCAGGGGCTGAACCTAGCTCTTAGGAAGAACAGTCAGTGCTCTCAACCACTGAGCTATCTCTCTAGCCCCAAGCCCTTTATTTCTATGATACATTTTGACATCCAAAAATGCCAAGATCAACAGTAGTATATGGAGTGTAGGGAAACAAAACTGCTAACATGTAGGACTACAGAGTAGGACACATGACACCAACTGCTAGCCTCCACACATACCTACAGTAGTCAGCACACACACACAGACACACACACACACACCAGTCATAATTACCACATTTCAAATACACACCTTAGAAAAAGAACTATGGCCTCAGACAAAAACAAAGCTTGATGTGATTAGGGTGCTGAACATGCAGCTGTGACCCAGGGGTAGTAAGGAGGAAGAGGCTTTCAGTGGAAGTGCAAAACTCATTATGATGGTCTTGAACTCCTGATCCTCCCGCCTCTATTTTCAGGGTAGTAGGATTACAAATGTGCATCACTATTTTTGCCTCGGCAATTTTAATCAGTGGATGAGCTTAATAGCAGAGTGTAATGAATCAAAAATTTCTTCTCTTTTTTTCTTTTATTATTATTACTATTTTTTAAATTTTTATTTATTTTTTATTTTTTATTTTTTCCAGACAGGGTTTCTCTGTATAGCCTTGGCTGTCTTGGACTCGCTTTGTAGACAAGGCTGGCCTTGAACTCACAGTGATCCATTTGCCTCTGCCTCCTGGGATTAAAGCACTGGAATTAAAGGTGTGCTCCACCATGCCCCAGGCAAAATTATCTTAATCTAAGCAACAGAGGAAAGATACCCTGGAGCAGGGGAGGTAGACTAGCAAGCATGTCCCTGAGGCACCAGAAGGAGCCAAGAGGAGAGGATCAAAACGGTATTCAAAGAAGCAATAGAGGACAACTTCCAACTACATGACAAGAGGCTGAATGGACCTCCCTCAGGCCGAATAACATCACAGAGAGTTATGGCAAGACATGTCAGAACTACAATTCTGGCAACTAAACACAAAGAAAACACACTGAAGGAAGCCAATGAGAAACAATGGAAAGGCAACTCAAAATCTGTCAGACATATCCTTGGAACTGAAGACTGAAGCCAAGCAACACAGTCTTTTTCAAGTGCTGAAAAGAAGGCATTGTTAGCTGCAAATCCTATACCCAGCAAAACTACCCTTCAAGAATGACAGATAAACCCAGAAGTTAGAGAGTGAAGAAAAGCCAACGGAAGACTTTGTCTACAAACCTGCCCCTGCCTCCTCTCCTCCCCCGCCTTTCCCCCCCCAAAAAAACTCAAAAACAAAAACAGAAGTTCTCAAATCAGAGAAGAAGTGACTAAAGAGACGTGAGACATGGTGAGATAGAAATAACAGAAGGAGAACACATCTCAGTCATCTTCTCCATGATGGCTTGTTCCATGTGTCAATCTGGATAGATCATGGTACCCAGGCATGTGGCATGCATCTGTCAATGGGTGACTATGTCTGTGTTTCTTTTATTATTGTCTTTTGATTTTTATTTGTTGGTCTGTTGAAACAGGGTCTTATGTAGCCTAGGATGACCTCAAATTTGCTATGGAGCTGAAAGCAACTTGTGCATCTACTTCCCAAGGGCTGGAATTACAGGTGTGTCCCGCCAGGGTTGGCATGTCAATGTGTATTTCAGTTGGAAATAACAAAATCAGAAGATTTTACCTTAAGTATTTGTCCTCCTCAGTGTGAGTGAACCTCATGCCCAGATCTGCAGACTACCATTCTACCCTTCAGATCTGGAATACACCACCTTCTAGAAAAATTTGAACCAATTCCTTTTTAAAAAGTGATCCGTCTCTCCCCAAACATACAGACTCTGCTCTTGCTCTCACTTCCACTCTCTGTCTCTCCTCCCTCCTTCCGTAATCGAACTGTTTCTCTAGAGAACCCTAACAAAGTCTCCAATGAGAAATAGAGAGGAGACGAGAGAGGGGGTAGAGAGAATGTGAAAGAAAAGTCTGGAAATTTTAAATTTCATTTATTTATTTATTTATTTTATGTGCATGGGTATTTTGCCTGTGTGGTTTTTCTGTGCACCATGTGCATGCAATGCCCGTAGAGGCCAGAAGAGGGCACCCGATCCCCTGAGTCCCCCTGAACTAGAGTTACAGATATTCCTGAGCCACCATGTCAGTGCTGGGAACCAAACTCAAGTCCGTGGCAAAAAATAGCAAGCGCTCTTAATGGATGAATCGCCTTTCCAGTCCTAGAAAACACAATTTAAACTTTCAATACAAATAGAAGCTAAACTTAGAAAGTGTTCTCTATGTAGCATTCTGTGCTCCTCACCCTGTTTAACCCTTACAGACACCCAGGTGACATGGATTCTGCCAGTGATGGTCAGAGGCAAGCACGGACTACCTGCACATCTGGCCGGTTCTCAGACATGGGGTCTAGACCACCCCACACTAAACATCTTTCCTGGGAGCAGCAGTTAGCAGAGGAGACTGGACTCTCAGGAACGGGGAGACGCTGCCTGAGGGAAGGCTGGGAGCCCAGGAAAATACTTAATTAATTTTGTAAAAGGACAGGAAATATGAAGGAACAGAAGAACAAAGCAAGAATTAGTCAAGGATGGTACAGCATGCCAGCATGGTCCTGGTGCTGGCCGTGACTCAGAAGCCTGGGATGATGCATCACTTCATCTGCCAGAGTCAGCACACCCTGCCAGGGTGAGGCTGACATGGCTGCCCAGCCCCCAGCTCCTAACTCCTGATCTATGCTGTATAAGACAGTAAAGAAAGTGATGGCCGCTTTGACTTGGGATCTCCTCCAAGTACCAAGAAAAGTAAGTTCAATGTGGATTCAAGGAAAGAAAGAGAAATCTGAAAGAATTCAAGTAGCTCAGCGATCCAGAGCTCAGAGGTTAAGGCCATGAATGGTGGGTGATTTTGGGCCTCTCCAGAAACCTGATCCGAACTAGGAAAGCATTATGAGAAGGTGATACAGTATGTGTCATTTTCCTGAAAGTGTGACAAAATGCTTGAGATAAACAGCTTAAAAGGCAGCAAGGTTTATTTTGGCCCAGGTTACAGGAGTTCCTATCAGTGGCCAGTGACCCCTTTGCTGTGGACCTGTAGTGAGCAAACCCAGCAGTGGAAAGCTGCTCACTTTGGGGCAGCAGGGCATTACTGACACATCAGAACTCAGTTCCCTTCTGGGTCTATGAAAGTTCACAGTAGCCTCCCAGGAGCCCCACAAACATGCCTTTAGGGGAAAGTCAAGCTTCAAGTTACAGCAGTGAGAGGGGCTGCATTCTGACTAAATATTGTATTATATTTAGAATG
Organism: Acomys russatus; assembly: GCF_903995435.1. Classification (NCBI taxonomy): domain Eukaryota; kingdom Metazoa; phylum Chordata; class Mammalia; order Rodentia; family Muridae; genus Acomys; species Acomys russatus. The sequence continues at coordinate 35,904,781 of NC_067145.1, forward strand.
TGTGGTGGGTGTTGTATGGGGTAGGGATGGTGGGGGGGTAGTGTGTGTGTGTGTGTGTGTGTGTGTGTGTGTGTGTGTGTGGTATGGGGTAGTGTGGGGTAGGGTGTGTGTATGTGTGGTAGGTATGAGGTGGAATGTTTGTGTATGTGTGTGTGTATGTGTGTGCGTAGTGTTGGGCATGTGTGTGTGTCAGAGAGAGAAAGAGGGGGGGGGGACAGACAGACAGACAGACAGACAGACGGACGGACAGACAGAGAGGGCACATGCATATTGGGATTGAGGTCAGGTTCCAGGTTGGGCATCAAATGCCTTTACCTGCTGAGCCAGCACATCAGCCTTTCTTTCCCAGTTTTTGGTAACAGGAGGCCACACTGCTGAGCCCTCTTTCCGCTCTCTACACTCAAATGTGACCATCATCATCTACCAAGGACCAGCCAATACTGCTTGTAAGGGCATCCTTATAAGACTTAGAGTAAGTATGAGGAACTCAGAGACCAAAGGCCAGACATTTTCCTCCTGGGGTGGAAACTGGGCACAGATGTTCTGTTGCCAGCACCTGGAACTTCTTAAATGGTGTTCACAAGATGTGTCACGCCCCAGAGTGTATATAGAAGGGCTCCAGGACACCTATCGCTGTCATAGCACACAGTGTGGTTTACTATGCCTCTCACCTCTGGGATGGAGAGATAGGGGTTCCATTCTGTGGTTGAGTAGAGTCTTCATAGACACTGAATATTTGCGCCCCTTCAAAACTTACGTATTGAAATCGTAGCCCTGACTGTGAAAACAGCCAAAGGCGAGGTCTTCACATGCTGTAGGTTAGCTCACCGGGGGTAAAGGCCTTGTGGAGGGGTTAGGACCCATAGAATAGGCCTGGAGAGCTTGTGTCCTGGGGGTCTACTGAGAAGTTTGCTGTCTGTAAACCAGGATGAAGAGTGAGCATCCATTGGAGCCTCTAGCACTGTAGGTTATGAGCTGTCCAGGCCACCCAGCTTATGGCGACATGTGAGGGACTGGTTAGGATGGCAGGGCTTACCATGACTCCCTAGAGCCCACTGAGACCACGCGTCCTTCACTATGGTCACAGTCTCCACCATCCACATTCACTGACAGGTGTTTCCAGTTTTATAAAGAATGAAGAAAACTCAGAAATTTAATCTAAAATTTTCAGTGAGAGAAAAAAACAAAAAAACAAAAACAAAAACAAAAAAACCCGGCTGAGTTACAGGCCTTCATTTGACAGAATATTACATTGCCTCTTAAAAATAATATTTTGTACAGCTGGACAAACAGCTCAATGAGTAAGGCACTTGCCACCAAGTTCAATGACCCTAGTTCAATCTGAAGGATCCACTTAGTGGAGGAGAAAATTGAGTCTGCAGCTGCCCTCTGATCTCTACATGCACGCACGCGCGCGCGCGCGCACATACACACACACACACACACACACACACACACACACACACAAATAAATAAGTAAATGTGAAAAAAAATTTGTTGTGAGTTTTCAAAACTGGGCCTCTCTGTGTAGCCTTAGCTGTCTTGGACTCGATTTGTAGACCAGGCTGGCCTTGAAGGCACATCGATCCACCTGCCTCTGCCTCCTGAGTGCTGGGATTAAAGGCGTGCACCACCACACCTGGCTTTTAATAAATAAAATTTAATATAATATTTTTGATAAAAGAAAATTCTAAGAGCTAAATATGACTTTAAAAAATAATGATATGTGAAACATGAGGTTTGAAAGAAATTTGAGGGAAATTGACAAGTTCAGAGCATCCGTCTGTCTTCCTTGTTTAGGAGACTTACTCCTCTCCTTGTCGTTTTAGGATTTTTTTTTTTTTTTTTTTTTTTTTATAAATACACACTGTTTTGTGTGGTGGCTGGGCGGTGATGGCACATGCCTTTAATCCCAGCACTTTGGAGGCAGAGGCAGGTGGATCTCTGTGGGTTCAAGGCCAGTTTGGTCTACAAAGCCAATCCAGGACAGCCAAGGCTACACAGAGAAACATTGTCTTGAAAAATCAAAAACAAACAAACAAAACCCAAAAAAACCACCCAACCCCCCCCCAACAACAGCAACAACAACAACAACAAACAAACAAAAAACAAAAAACCCCAAACCAGAAAACAAAACAAAACAAAAAACCCCAAAACAAACAAACAAAAAAACCCCAACTATCTTGTGTGGTGTGTGTGAGTGTTTAAATGTGCATGAGCCCACATGTGTACGCAGGCTAGTATGCATGTTGGTGCATGTGCGTGAAGTTTACATAAAGTGTCTTCAGCAGTCATTCTCCGGTTGATTTTCCGAGGCAGCATCTCTTGCTGAACCCAGACATCACTGATTGTCTAGTCTAGTTAGTCAGCTTGCCTGAGAGACTTCCCTGTCTCTGTGCCCCCAACACCCCAATGCTTTGAAACAAAATATATGATACACCTAGTCCATAAAAATAACTTTTGAACCAGCACTTCCCCTATTTGTATGGGACAAATAAAAGGTTGATTGATTGATTGATGATTGATTTTGAGACAGGATCTCACTCTCTAGACCAGGCTGGCCTTGAACTCACAGATATCATCCTGCTTTTGCACTCCCAGTGCTAGGATTAAAGGTGTATACCACCATGCCAGGCTACATTTTTAAGGGTGCATTAAAATATCTAGATACTAAGGTACAATTACAACCAGAAAACACCAAATGCTCCATAAATCCATAAAGTCTAAAGGGAGGCCCAGGCACCTTTGAGTGTCCCAAGTTTGCTGGCTAGGGTTAGACAGCATCCAGAGAGATGGCTCTGTGGTTACAAGCAGTCGCTGCCCTTCCAGAAGACCAGGGTTTGGTCCCTAACACCAAAGTGTGGCTCATAACCACCTGTAACACCAGCTCCAAGGGATCTGGTATCCCTCTTCTGGCTACACAAGTGGCATGCATACACAAACACTAAATCTTTATTTTTTTAAATGTCTAGAGGATGAGATTATGGGTATTTTTTAAAAGAGTACTCTCATATTAAACATATTTTACTTTGTAAATGACTGTCTATAAATTTTACACTCAGGAAAGTGATAGGTGGTATCAATGTCTCATAAAAACAAGGGAAGGACTATTGCCTAGAGGACAGCTTCAGAGGGAGGCTGGCAGAACTCACCTGTAGTCTCAGCTACTTAGAACGCTAAGGCAGGAGATCCCTTTGAGGTCAGCCTGTGAGACCTGGCAAGACCTGGTCTCCAAAATCCACACCACAAAAACCAGCCACCTCACCTCAAATGAATATGCTTTCCCGATGCCATCGCCTGCTCCAGTGATCACTGCAAGAAACAGGGACAGTCTTGAAGCAACAGAATGCATCTTCACGCACGTCTTTCTGACAGCGACATACATCTCCACCCAGGAATCCCAATTCTGCAAAGCCACACTGCCCTTACTCCAAAGTTCCAGTCTTTGGTAACCCTGACAGACAGAACACTGGAAAGGGAGGGTTTTGGTTTTTTGTTTTTGTTTTTGTTTTTTTGGTTTGAGGTTGTATATGTGGGTTTGGAAGGATCTATGAGTCTAGAAAAACATACTGTGAAGCCAACAAGTATTTTATTCAGGCTTCTTAAGGCTTGAAGCAGTGCAACCTTAGCACCTCAAGGGCAAGCCTGTACCCTGTTATTGCTTCACCCCTGCTCAGTGGTCACCCTAAGAACGCTGCAGAGTTCCTTCTGAGAAGTGAAGTCTGGTCCCTTCCCTCCTCCACCCCATAGGTCAGCAGCCCTCAATGCCTGTGGAAGATAGCAAACCTAGCAAAGCAGACACAGGAATGTGTGTGTGGGGGGGGGTGGGGTAGGGGGGACTAGACGACCTTGGAGGGTTAATCCTCAATTCCACTGTCTACTAGTACCCAGCAGTCTCACAGGCCTTCAAGCCCTTCATTCCCAAAATTGGAGACAGATTATCACAAATCCAACTTTCACCATTAACTACACATATACCTGCAACTGACCTTAGCACCAACAATTAAAGGGCACACTTGTTTTTTTTTTTTTTTAGGTCACACTTATTTAAATGCTAATTTAAAGTCCTTTTTTTGTTTGTTTGTTTCTTGAGACAAATAAACAAGCTAACATTATACTTTTTCACTTTGAAGCCACAGAGTTTCTGACTGCATCTTAACTGCTCTTGTCTCTCTGTGTAGCCTTGGCTGGCCTAGACACTCTTTGTAGACCAGGCTGGCCTCATACTCACAGATATTACCTACCTCTGCCTCCTGAGTGCTGGAGTCACAGGCGTGTGCCACCATACTGGGCTAAAATCCTTTTTTTTTTTTTTTTTTTAATTAACAAAAAGATCTAAGTTTATTGATCATGGATTTCAGTATACTCTCTCTGGGTATTTTCCAGCCTTGTTACTGGAGTTTCTTGGTCCCTGCTTGAAATCTGTTCCCTCCCTGGTTTGTCTGTGTCTGAAGACATCACATATTTGCTCGTGATAATGTTATTCATTCTTGACTCACAAACAAGCTAACATTATACTTTTCACTTTGAAGCTACAGAGTTTCTGACTGCATCTTAACTGCTCTTTGGGGAACATGCAGGTTCAGGTGGCATGAAACGCATGTGCACACAAATCATATACACACACACACACACACACATGCATACATATGTACACATGTGCACACACATCATAAAGTGTAAGAAGCATCAGCTAGAAATCGATAGGCTCATCCTAAACAATTTCTCATATGATCACTTAAAGAAAAATCCATGACAAAGTTTACAAAGCTGCCAAGTTTAGTGAATAAGGGCATAAAATGCATTTAAAAAAAAACTATTTGGATTTCAATTTTTTAAAAACACCTTTTAATAAAATAGAAGCATACCAGCCCAGGGTTTGGAAATACATAGATGAGGACCCAGGTATTTCTGCCTTATTTATTTATTTATTTATTAATCAGAAAAACTGCAAAAAGAAGAAGATTAACAAAGTAACAGACTCACGGGTATGAGCTGAGGGGCAGTCTCCCCGACCCTCTCCTGACCCATCCCTTGATTTTCTAGTTCCACCCATTACATTTTATGTGAAGTCACACAGGCACTCTGGGACATAAGAATACGAAACAGGGTTATCAAATCAGCAAGACTCAGGAGTCCTCTTACCTGCCCATTGTCCCATCGATCGCAGGAAAGACCTTGGTAGAGCCTTGCAGAAGCTCAGGAACAGGTACTGGGAGAACCTTATGCACTTCACCAGGCCGACCAGGCACACAAGCAACCCCACAGAAACGAAGAACTGCTCCATGCCCTCCCCAGTAGCTGTCTTGCCGGAGATGCTGCTGGGACCTGGCCCTTGCCCCCTGTGTGACTCTCAGGGCAGGCAGCCTGGGGGCTGGCCAGATCTCCTTCCGGGAGGCCCTGGGTGTGTTCCATGTATCCGGGGGCATTTAGATTAGAGTAACTTCTTTATGTAACCTTGTGAGCCACAGGCTTTTGAATCAAGTATTGTTGATAACACCTTTACAGTAAGGTTAGGCTTTTGCGAGAGTGAGTTTCTGATTGAAGGGGCCTATAGACACGAAGAAAAGCAAAGCCCAGAGAGAGGGAACATGACAGCCTGGGACACTTGGGTCTGGAGTCTCCAAAAGTCTCGGCATTAAAAGCCCGATCCCCAGAGTGGTGGTGCCTGTGAGAGGTTCCCCAGTCACTTGGGAAGGAAGAGGTCAGAGGAAAACACCGGCCACTTGGAAAGAGTCTTTCGTTACTGTTTCCTGCTACTGTCAGAAGCTACACCCAGAAAGTCTCAACAGTATGACTGACCAAACAAGGACAGCACCAACAGGCATGCCAAGCCTCAACCTTACACAAGGAACTACAAGCAACTAAGAAACAATCTTTCTCAAGGAAAACAGCAATTGATTATCTAATACCAAACAGGCATCCCTGATAACATACACACAAGAAACACTATACAGACTAAGCAGGTTATCTTTAGGAATAGATGTACACACACACACACACACACACACACACACACGCAATGACAATTAATGAAAAAAGAGGCCATACATTTGAAGGAGAGTGAGGAGAGGTATATGAGGGGTGTGGGCAGATTTCCTCTGTGGTTGTTGACCCAGATTTGAGATTAAAACCACCATTGCAAATACCCCAGCTATTCATTTTAGTAATTGCCAGCTGTTAAGTAATAAGCTGCATGTGATACTCCAGGAAGAGAAGTGGAGCGACATTGGAGAAATCAATACTGTAGCCACCAACTCTATAAAGTAACATTTAAATTTAATATAGTTTAATTTAAAATATAGCTTCTGAAGCACATCAGCTATTCCTGGCACTAAGTGGCCACTCTGATAAATATATCTCCATGCAGGAAGTTCTACTAAACACTCAAAGTTTCCAAGTCACTTAGTCTTTAAGGAACTTACTGTTGCCAAAAAACAATAAACCAAGAACTCATCTGTAACCAGCATTTGCTACCACTGGTTCTTCTTCCTTCTATCCTTCTCCTCCCTTTTTCTTTCACCTTTTCAACCCACTAACACTAGATAAGAGGTGGTGGTGGTGGGGGAGGATAGAAAGAAAAGGATGAGATCTGTGAATAAAGTCAGGGGTCAGAGAGGGGTGACATTATCGTTAGGCTACTTCCTGCTGATTAGGGGTGTCCGAGCTCCTTGGGGCCAGTTTGATCTTCGCCATCAGGATATCTAGTTTCTTCTTGGCGAAGGGCTACTTAACAAACCATGACCAACAGCAACCAACCACCCACCACAGCTCTTGGGGCCCTCGCGTTTATGTACGTCACACAATTGCAGAAACTATCTGCAGCTGGCAAAAGCATGCTCTGCCAGAGCAGGAGGCAAATCATGGTCAGCTGCTGAGAAGCAGCCTCATAGCCCCACGCCTGGGATTAAAACAAAGACACATTCTTATAATATTGCTGTGGATTTTTGGGTTTTGGGGGAGGTAATTTTTTTTTGTTGTTGTTGTTGACAGGGTTTTTCTGTGTAGCCTTAGAAGTCTGGGAGTCACTTTGTAGAGCGGGATGGCCTCGAACTCGCAGAGATAGCCCTGCCTCTGCCTCCCCGAATGCTGGGGATTGTTGTGTTTTTTTTTTTTTTAAAGAAACCAAAATTCCAAAATTGTCACTACATTTTCCTGCCTTACATTTTAAGTCATCAATTGTGCTGGGTGTAACAGGAAAATATAAACAGATATTTTTCAATGAACTAAGCCCCTTTTCAGGTCAGTGGCTAAGGTTTTTTTTTTTTTTTTTTTTTTTTTTTTTTTTTTTAAGGAGAGCTCTCCTGCTCAATTTTAATCTTTATAAGTTGCTATGGTATCCATAGCTCTTCATTTTCCGAGGAAACATAAATGAATCTGCATCTCCAGTGCAAAACTTGGGGGGGGGGGTCCCTATTCTGATGCCAACACCAAAAGTGAAGCAAAGAAGGCAAATATCTGTGGTTAGATCACACTTCTCGGGGTAAGACGTACAGCTCAGCTGGTGGAGTATGTGCCTAGCATGAACAACCACAGCAACAACCAAACCAAACCAAACCAAACCCAAAAAACCCCTATGCTTGATCTCCCGCACTGCGCAGACTAGACATGGGGCATGCCCCTGTTATCACACCACAGGAAGCGGAGGTAGGAAGAGCAGAAGTTCAAGGCTACATTGTGAATTCAAGGCCATCCTGGGCTATTTGAGACTATGGTGGAGATAGGAGAGGAAGGAAGGAAAAAGGAAGGAAGGAAAGAAAAAAGAGAGGAGGAAGGAGGAAGGAGGAAGGAAAGAACTAGAACACAGCTCAGGACATTATTGTGATCACCAAATCAGTGGGCCGAGTAGACATCCTTTCTTGTCCTCGGTTTAGAAGAAATCCTTCTATGTTTCCCCACGTGCTGTTATAATCCCTGCTGGTTTTCATCGATAGTTGTTGTCTCGGGGGAAGTCTGCTCCTACTGTTCCTAATTACTTTGTGGTTTTTAGTCATGAAAGATATTGAATTTTGTCAGAACCTTTTCTGTATCCACTGAGGTGATTATGTAGCTTGTCTTCTCCCCACTTCTGCACTGTGTTACTTGATTTATCTGCATCTATTGAACTATCCCAACACCCCTGGACTGAAACTACCTTGCTCCTGGGGTTTTAACACTTTGGTCCGTTGTTTACTTTGGTTTGCTGTTGTCCTACTGAGGGATTTTGCATCGGTGTTTGTCACATAGCTTTCTCTTTGTGTGCTATCATCTCCTGGTTTTATCGGGATGGTGCAGGCTTCCTGCCGTGAGTTTAGAAGCATCCCTTTCTAATGCCGTGTGATAGCGTGACTCTGGAGCTCTGGTCCAACTCAGTGCTAAGTCCACCTGGTACTTGAATGTTCCTTGCTGGGAGAAGATTACTTGCCCAGTTTCACTGTTCACTATCATTTTTGCGCTGCTTATTCTCTCCTGGTTCAAGTCTGGTAGATAGTATATCACCTATGTCTAGAAATTGATCTATTTCTTTCTAGGCTTTAAAATTTATCAGGATATAAATTTTCAATAATTCTCTGGATTTTAGTGGTATCTAAAGTCTCCCTTTTATGTCTAATTTAAATTTGGGGGCCTTTTCTCTTTTCCTTAACTTGTCTAAGGGTTTGTCAATTTTATTTTTTTCAAAGAGTTATTTCACTGATTCTGTATTGTTCTTTTAGCCTCTGGAACAGCTAGAGTTACGGGTGTGCACACCACACTGTAGCTCCTGCTTTTTGCTGCAAGCTTTTCTATGTCTTTTGGTATAAAACAGTCGCTACAGCTCCAGTTCCCAGGTGGCTGCCCTGGACTCGCATAGCAATCTGCCTGCCTCTGCCTCCCCAAGTGCTAGGATTAAAGGCATGTGCCATCATGTCCTGCTGGCTGACTGCTCTATTTTTTTAATTGTGCTATGCTTATCAGCTTAAATCATTTAATTTCTGACTGAGACCAATTTGTTTAGACATTTACAGATCTCTTCCTAGCTGTATTTTTCCTAGTTCTCCCTGCAAAGCAAAGAGCTGATGGTTTAGCTTGTTGTTCTAAATAAAAAGAAGCATTGCTCTCAAGAGCATCCCTAAGTGTGAGTTTCTTCCAAATTGCTTCAGGCAATGACAGTTCCTTTGAAGAGCTCTTTGGGAATTGTCTTAGCTTTATGTCAACTTGACACAAGCTAAAGTCATCTGAAAGGAAGGAACCTCAATTAAGTAAATGCCTCTATAAGACCAGGCTATAGGAGCTAGAGAGATGGCTCAGAGGTTAAGAGCATTGGCTGTTCTTCCAGAGGTCCTGAGTTCAATTCCCAGTAACCACCTGGTGCCTCACAGCCATCTATAATGTGATCTGATGCCCTTTTCTGACCTTCAGGTGTACATGCAGGCATAATAATAAATAAATAAATCTTAAAAAAAAAAAAAAAAAAAAAGATCAGGTTATAGACAGGACTGGAAGGCATTTTTTTTTTAAGTTGATAGGGGAAGGATCCAGCCCATTGTAGGTGTGGCCACCCCTGAGCCAGTGATCTTGGGTCGTGGAAACCACCGCCTCTACCTCAGTTCCTGCCTCCAGGTTCCTTCCCTGTTTGCGTTCTTGTCCTGATGTTCTTGATGGTGAACTGTGATATGGAAGTGTAAGCCAAATAAATGCTTTCCTCACCAAGCTTCTTTCATCACAGAACAGAAACTGTAATCTATCTCTCTCTCTCCCCCCCTCCCCCTTCGCTCTCTCTTTCCTTTCGATCACCTGAGACGTTTGAAATCACACAACCCACATGAAGCCTGTTATTCGCCACATCTTTGGTGCTGTGACAAAACACTGTGACAAGAGGAAACCTAGAGAAGAAAGGGCTTGTTCCGGCTTACGGTTCTAGGGAGGGCTTGGTTCATCATGCCAGGAGAGGGATGCACGGCAGCAGGGTGTGAGGCCAGCCTGGCAGTCAGGAAGCAGAGCGACCACATGTTGTGCACATACTGGGTGAGACTGGAGGAGCGCGGGGAGTGGGGCCCGGCTAGGAACCCTCAAAGGCCCTCTGTTCCCAGGGATGTGCCTGTTCCAACAAGGCTCCATCCATAACCCTCTCTTAGCAGCCGCACCAATCCGGAAGAAAGCGTTCAAGTGCCCGAGCCTATAGGAGACATTTCCCGGTTCAAACCACTAGGCTGCTTCCCTTTCTACCAGCTGTAAACTTAAGGAGTCTCCCCAGACCAATCTCAGTTGATAATTTTCTAGAAGGACTTACAAATTTCACAGGAAGCTGCTGACGTTTGTGATTACATTTCAACACGGGGGCACGGAGACAAATTAAAATCAGCCATAGAAAAGCACAGGACAGACTCTAGAGAGCCACTAAACAGAAATCACGCGCTGTCCTTCCAGGGTGGAGTCAGCATGAGCCAAGTGAGAAGTCTTGGCAGGAGGTGGCCCTGTCGGTCCTCCTCGGCGCATCCTTGTTGGTCTCTAGTCTGTCTGCCAGGTGGTACAGCAGGCTGCCTAGCACTCCGAACACTGTCTCAGACAGCTTGCCCAGGACAAGGCAATCTGCATCTTACATAGGCTTCGTACCCCCTCCTGGGAGACAGGTTCCTCTGTGGGAACTCTTCTAATAGTCCGATAGCAAAATGAAGGGGCCCTGGTGTCTCTGGGGCTAGTGAGATATATATCTACGTGTTCGCGCAGAGGTCAGAGGTCAGAGGTCAGAGCCACATTAAGGAGCAAGTTTACTCCTTCCATCCCCGGGGGTTCTGGGGATCTGACGCAGTTCATCCAGCTTGGGGGGGGGGGGCCAAGTATCTCTACCTCAAATTAGGAAAATACCTCCCAGAAGCAGCCACAGGCCAGTCCGTTAGAGGCAGTTCTCCATCTGAGGTTTCACCTTCACAGGTGTGTCAAATTAGCACCACCTCATGCACCAGACAGCCCACCTAACCTTCATTCAGAACCCTGACTGCAGATTTCTTTGGCTACACACATTGGCTACATCGAAAAGGCGACTGTTCATCCAGATACAAATGCTGTTCTTAGGGTGCCCTCTGCTGGCCATACGTGGAAAAGAAGGAAAAGTCTTAAAATCATTTCTGAAAGAACTCCAAGAAGAAAACTTAGAGATAAGGGAAACAACTTTGAAAAAAAACAAAAAACAAAAAACAAAAATTGCTTTTCACGTCTGTGAGTGAGTGATTTCCGGTACTAAAGGTTGTTCTAACAATAGTTTGAAAGCCTCAGTGTCATATTCTAGAAGCCTTAAAAAGTAAACGGAAGCAGGGCTGAGATTGCAGTTCCTTTGAAAGAGTGCCTGACTAACACACATGAAACGTACATGTGACAGACAGGCACAGTGCACATAACTGCAACCCAGCACTTCAGTGATGGGAGCAGGAGAATCATAAGTTCAATTATCCCCGATTGCAGGAGATCTTATCTCAAAACAACAACAACAACAACAACCCAAAACAAAACAAACTAGAATTCAACAGCAATAAAAGAAACAATATTATTAAGAAATGGAGAGTCCCTGCTACTAGGAGTTTCAGCTATAGTTTCCTCATATCCCCCCCAGAGGCCTATTCTGACTTAGGTCTCCAGCTTGTCAGAGAGATGCCCCCACCCACAGTTTCTCTTTTCTCTGCAAGCCCTCTGTCCCCCCGTGCCCCCAACCACGCTCTGCCCACATCTGATCCCCATCCTCATTTCTCTCAGCACTTTCTCTCCTTCCTTGTTCCCTCTCTTCAACTGCCACCTCTGTCTATTCTATTTGCCCTTCTGAGTGAGATTTAAGCATCCTCCCTTGGGCCTTCTTTGTTACTTTTCTTCTTTGAGACTGTGCATTGTTGTATGTTTACTAAATGGCTAAAATCTATGTATAAGTGAGTACATACTGAGTTACCTCACTCAGGATGATCTTTTCTAGACAAGACTCCTAGTGGAGGGAGAACACCACCAAACCACCCACAAAAACTTTGACCCAAAACTTACCCGTTAAATCTGTTCTGTCATATTTTCAATAAACCTGAAAAAAATTTTTTTAAAAGATTTACTTACTTATTATGTATACAGTATTCTGCCTGCATGTACTCCTGCATGCCAGAAGAGGACATTAGATCACATTAGAGATGGTTGTGAACCACCATGTGGTTGCTGGGAATTGAACTCAGAAACTTTGGAAGGTAGCCAGTGCTCTTAACCTCTGAGCCATCTCTCCAGCATCATAAATACAAAAACATTAAAGAAATGGAGAGTCAGATCTGGTGGTGCATGCTTTTAATCTCGGTACTAGGGAGTCAGAGGTAGACAGATCTCTGGGTTTGAGGCCATTCTGATCTATATAGAGAGTTTCAGGCCAGCCAGGACTAAATAAGGATATCCCCTCTCAAGAAAGGAGGGAAGGAGAAATAGGAGAAAAGAAGTAAAGAAGGAAGGAGGAAGGAAGGAGGGGAAGAAGGAAGGTTGAAGAGATGGTTCTGTGGTTAAGATTGCATACTGCTCTTGTAGAGGACCTGACTTTGGTTCTCAGCATCCATGCCAGGTGGTTCACAACTGCCTGTAAGAAAATGATACCTCTGCCATTCCCAGGCATCTGTACTCATGTGCACATAACTACACATGGGCACACAAGCATGCACACAGGCATGCACACATGCACACCTGTGCACACATGTGCGTGCACACAAATAGTCAGTGCTTTGGCTATTTTGTGGGTCCCTTTTTCTACTAATCTTCCAACCCCCTAAGACTAGGTAAGAGAGAAAGAAGGTTAGAGAGGAAAGGGAATGTCTATATCATTAGGTGTGCTGATGTCCTTGAGGCAGGGTTGGTCTTTAACATCAGGATATCCAATTTTCCTTCCTCATCTCTTTACACACAAACACTTGACAAACCACAGCCAACAGCAACCACCACCACCACCGGCAGCAGCAGCAGCAGCAGCTCCTCTCAGGACTCTAGCATTTACATACCCTCTCAAGAGTCCCCAGAATCCAGATGTCATACACTTGCAGAAACTATCTGCAGCTGGCAAAGTCACAACCCTGCCAGAGCATGAGGCAAATCATAGTCAGTTGTTGTGGACAATCTGAAGCAGCCCCATATCTCACACCTGGGATTAAAACAAAAACATATTCCCATAACAATTCTGTGTTTTTAAAGAAGCCAAAATTCTCACTACAGAGACACACCTGAAGAAGAAGAGAAGAAAAAGAAGAGGAAGAGGAGAAGAAAAAGAAGAGGAAGAAGAGAGGAAGAAGGAAGAAAGAAGAAGAAGAAGAAGAAGAAGAAGAAGAAGAAGAAGAAGAAGAAGAAGAAGAAGAAGAAGAAGAAGAAGCTACCAAGGGAAATGGCCATGGTAAAATACTTGCCACATAAGTGTGAGTGGCCTGACTCTGTAATCTTAGCACTCACTACATAGGCGGAGACAGGAGGGCTCTAAGAGTCCACTGGTTAGACAGTCTAGTCAAAATGGGGAGCTTCAGGCTCAAAATAGATGATTAAAAATGATCAATGAAGCCACCAGACAACCTGTGGCATCCACATACTCACATGTGCATGCCTACATACATACACATGAACATGCACATGACAGAGATACCCAAATGACCAGCCAACACACAAAGAAAAACATTCACCATGAATTAGGAAAACATGGGTCCAAGACAAAACCCTATAAGGATGGTTACTAGTAAAAAAAAAAAAAAAAACCCAAACAAACCAAATTGAAAATGTGTATTGTGAAAGATGAGGAGACAGTATCTGTGAAAAAAGTACAGTATATCAGGTCCTCAAAAAATTAAAACTAGGTAGCTGACTCAGCAATTAAGAGCACTGGCTCCTCTTCCAGAGGACCTGGGTTCATTTCCCAGCACCCACATGGTGGCTCACAACTGTCTTATACTCTGTTCCAAGAGGTCTTATACTCTCACACAGACACACATGTGAGCAAAACACCAATGTACATAAAATAAAAATAAACAAAGAAACAAATTAATGAAACATAATGCTTAAATTAAAAAAAAATTGAAACTAGAGCTGGGTGGTGGTGACACACACCTTTAGTCCCAGGACTCAGGAGGTAGAGACACACAGATCTACGAGTTCAAGGACAGCCTGATTTACAGATGAGTCCCAGGACAGCCAGGGCTACACAGAGAAACCCTGTGTTGTAAAAAATTAGAATTCTACTATTGTGTATAAATCCAAAACAATTGAAAACAGGGTTGTCTACCTTTTGAGACAGGGTGTTGCTATGCAGCCCAGGCTGATGGTGAGCTCATCACAGTCCACAATGCCTCAACCAGTGTGCTGTGATCATATGTGTGCCTGTAATTAAAACAGCATGGTATTGGCATAGCAACAGGCTGGTTGACCAATGGAATTGAATTGAAGACCCAGAAATAAATCCACACACATTTGGACACTTGATTTTGGCAAAGAAGCCAAATCTATTCAATGGAAAAACGATAGCATCTTCAACAAATGGTGCTGGTCTAACTGGATGTCTATGTGTAGAAAAATGCAGGTAGACCCATATTTATCACCATGCACAAAACTCAAGTCCAAGTGGATTAAAGACCTCAAATAAAACCGGAGACACTAAATCTGTTAGAAGAAAAAGTAGGGAAGAGTCTGGAATGCATTGGCACAGGAGACAACTTCCTGAACAGAACTCCAACAGCCCAGGCCTTAAGGTCAACAATTAACAAATGGGACCTCATGAGGCTGAGAAGCTTCTGTAAGGCAGGAGACACTGTCAACAGAACAAAGCGACAGCCTACAGACTGGGAAAACATCTTCACCAACTCTACATATGACAAAGGTCTAATATCCAAAATATATAAAGAACTCAAGAAATTAAACACCACCAAACCAAATAACCCAAATGAAAAATGAGGTATAGAACTAAACAGCGAATTCTCAATAGAGGAATACTGAATGGATGAGAAACACTTAAAGAAATGCTCAACATCCCTAGTCATCAAAGAAATGCAAATCAAAATGACTCTGAGATTCCATCTTACACACATCAGAATGGCTAAGATCAAAAACTCAGATGATAGCACATGCTGGTGAGGATGTGGAGAAAGAGGAACACTCTTTCATTGCTGGTGGGAGTGCAAACTTCTACAACCACTTTGGAAATCAATCTGGTGCTTTCTCATTAAACTGGGAATAGAGCTACCTCAAGACCCAGCTATTCCACACCTTGGAATATACCCAGAAGATGCTCCACCACACAACAAGGTCATATGCTCAACCATGTTCATAGCAGCCTTATTCATAATAGCCAGAATCTGGAAACAATCTAAATGTCTCTCAGTGGAAGAATGGATAAAAAAAATTGTGATACATTTACACTATGGAATACTACTCAGCTATTAAAAAGAAGGAAATCCTGAAATTTATGGGCAAATGGATGGAACTAGAAATGATCATCCTGAGTGAGTTAACCCAGACTCAGAAAGACTCACATGATATATACTCACTTATAATTGGATACTAGTCCAAAAGAGATGTGCCATGAAAGTCTTCACTTACCAGGAGATCGGGATAGATGTGGGGACTTCCTATTGGGACTCTAGGTGAGGGAAATATGGGAGAACGGGGGAAATAGAAGGACCCAGAGGGTCCTAGAAACCCACAAGAAAAACATGATGGGCAGATCTGAATCCAGAGGGGTTTGCTCAAGCTACTGCACCAACCAAGGACAGTACATGCAGTAAACATTGAACCCCTACTCAGATCTAGCCAATGGACAGGGCATTTTCCACAGTTGCATGAGAGCAGGGACTGACTCTGACATGACCTCTGGTGCCCCATATTTGACCACTTCCCCTTGGTGGGGAGGCCTGGTGGCACTCAGAGAAAGGATAAGCAGGCTATCAGGATGAGACTTGATAGGCTGTGACCCTATGGTGGGGAAAGAGGTCCCCTTCTGTCACAGACCTAGGGGAGGGGAAAAGGGTGAAAAGAGGGAGGGAGGGAGGAATGAGAAGATAAAAGTGAGGGGATAACAGTTGAGATGTAATCTGAATACATTAATAAAATTTTAAAAATGAAAAAAAAAAAGATCTCTGGGCTTTTTCCTCACACATTGGTGGACTGAGAAATTTGGAGGCAGGAAAAGAAAGTCGGTGCTTAATTTCTTATTGAATAAAGTACATGCAATGATTCTACAAATAATACCCACGCCTAAACCAAAAATGTGTTCAAAAGCATGAGAACTGACAGCACCCTCAGGACATAGCACTTCAAAAGGTCACAGGGTAATGAGACCCACGTGGCAGGAGGAGATTCTCTATGGCACACAAGGAAGATGATGTCTACAAACACACAGGGCCGGAGCAGGGCATGCTGCTTGGTGGCCGAGCACTTACTTGTCTGGTGTGCATGTGGCTGGCGCTCCCTCTCTACCACGGCAAATGGTGAGAACATTTCTCTTTGCTCTTTTGCTTATTATATACCTAGCAATCAAGTTAGATCTCTTACTTTACTGTGAGTTCATTTAAAAGTCTCACTTACTTACCAAATACTTAACCCTGTAAAGTTTAAGAGAGAGGAATTGTAGTCTCCATCAATGAACCTCCGAATGTACGCAACCAATACTTTCTGCAAAGAGAGGAACTTAAGGGGGAACCACAGACATGTGAAACCTGAAGCCAGACTCTGGGTTGCTTTGTACAGAGGCTTGCATGGAATACCTAATGACAGATGGCTTTATAAACAAATGAGGTCAACTAAAATGTAGTGACAGAAAACTGCATTGCTCACCCTCTTCGCATTCCAGGCAGAAGGCAAGAGAGTAGCCTCGTACTCTGCTTCCTAGCTACTCCCATTTTTATACCATCACTACACAGGAAAAATTAACCCTATCACCCTCCCCCCCAACCTGAACAAGGCCGGCAGCTAAGTTCTAAGTAGAACTCTGTGCAAGCTATTTGAGGAAGCCGCTGGGTGGAGCAGGTACGTTTTGCTCACTCACTTTAGGAGCTTATGTGAACAGAAAAAAGTGTGGACCAGAATTCAGACCACCACCACTCCCTATTCAAGAATGCGTGTCTTCAAAGGCACACAGACACACCCAAACCAATCTGCTAATCCGAGCCCATTGCTTTATCATAGAGTATAAATGTCAACGAAAACAGTTTGTCTTCTTAGTGAGCAGGTTCTCCCATCAAAACAAATTCTATGTAACAAGGTTATTGTGAATGTTTGGGTTATTTTTCTTTCCAGCTGTTACTTGGTTTTCCCAAATTATGCCCTCACCTGTCTTTAATTTTAAAGTAGCACTCTCTTTCCTTTTTGAGTTAGCAACCTCACTCATACACTGGATCAGCAGAGGGATCACACGGAGCCCCCT